>NW_015505974.1:573894-611402 GCF_001515645.1 Sinocyclocheilus grahami | reverse complement strand
CAACGAAACACAGCGTCACACATGGTGGCCTAGAGTGAGCAGAGAACGGGGGCTAGAGTGAGGAACGGCCAGAGGGCTAGAGTGAGCAGAGGCGGGTGCGCTTGAGAACGGCGATTTCGACGAAGGAGCATCCGGCGGGCTTGCAGCAACCACATATGACGACCCCGGGCTGGACTCCGCTTCGTCCCCGGTGAAAGCCGATCCGGCGATCCACAGCGCAAAGTTGTTGTATTTCCTCAGCAACCAGCACGGATCAGCTCCAGGCATGACGAAGCGGATATCATCCTCTTTTGGAAGGCCAAACAAAGTAGTTTCGCTTTCACAACGAATCACACAGCGCCTTCACGACATGGTGGCGGCAACAACAATACTACAGCGAGAATAAAAGTCACGCCTTCTTTCTTTGCTTGAACATTTGGGCGGCGTTATGCAAATCTTCCCACATAGTGACATAGATATGTGGGGGAGTGTTAAAACGAGCCGTTTTAGGTAGGTGTGGCTGACTCTTAACTTTTATAAAGAATATCTGGATATGGATTTGAGAGTTTAGTCTTTGTAACTTTACAGATCTTCTTTATGCACCAAGAGCTTGTAACACTCCAAAGAGAAAGGAAAAATTGAAATCGCATCATATGACCCCTTTAAAATCTAAAGTTGTGTCTGTTGATATTAATGAACCCGACCTAACATGAACTAGCAATGAAAAATAAAAACAATTAAAAAATAGTAATAAATACTGTGAATGTCACAATCTACACAGGGACACAAATATTGAGGATCTAAATGCAGTTTTATTAAGGAAACCCAAACAATACAACAAAACAGATAACATAAAGGTATGTGACACGAGGGGCGGGGCCGAGAGCCATGGGAACGGAGTGAGACCAGTGGAGGAAATGCTAATACGCGCCACCTGCGCCACTCACTGGTCTCGAGTCCCATGGAGGAGCTCCGGAAGCATAAAAGGAGGAGTGACGACAGTGTTGGACGAGAGAGGACCAGGCCTGGATTTTATTTTGTGTTTTGTGTCCGGCAGTCGTCCGCGAGGGGCTGCCGCTTTACTTTCATTTTATGTTTGTTTATTTTATTAAAGTCTGAAATGTTTGCCCGTTCCCGCCTCCTTCTTCCCGTGACTACAAACGTTTGTTACATAATATTATTCACTATTCTCATCCAACCCAAGTATGAATGTGTAAAATATTACACCAATCCAATAGGATTCCAGGAGTCAAGATTCTACTGGATAATTGGAATTTTAGACTGGCAGTTAGACTGAAAAGTGCAGAAACGCAGTATGACGTGATGTTGTATTTATGTTGGTGTAGGTAAATTCTGCATGAATTAAAGGTCAGATTATTTGTATCCACTAATGTAATCCACTTATGAAATCTTATATCTTACATTAGCTCTGCAACAGAGGGAGTGAGAGAGAGCAAGAGCTCCAGAGAGAAATGGCTCCACTCAATTTCCAGTTTTTCCGGCTGAGCGCCATGTGAAGGACACATGGAGGCTGATTAGATGTGGCACTCGTTGGGCACAGTCCTTCCCGGTGTTTGTTCAGCTCCCCACACAGACTGTGTTCATATACAGAGTCTCTCCTTCAAAAACCCACACGGCACTGTAGCGGCCCACATTTGGGTCAATCCTGTTATGCAGAACATTTGTATGCCCCCATCACATACACTGTCCAAATAAGTTGAATAAAATATCAAACTTTCCATATTTAAAGACATAAATCATAATATTTTGTTTTTGTTAATTAAAATATCACAATTAAGTGTACATGAGGGTGCATTTTGCATCATTTTACTACACTGATTGTTATGCATTTTGTCAACTTCTAACATAAAAGAAGATACAAATCTGGAATATTTCTTATTAAATTGACAGTTTCTTTTAATTTTTTCTTTTGTCTCATTAAAATTGTGTTGTTGTTTTTTTCTGTTCTAATTGTTTTAATATGTAAAATATTGTCTTGTGTAATATCTAGACATGCACAATATTATTGATTGTATACTGGTTATCAGTTGATTTATTTATTTATTTATCTATTACAATTACCATCATCTAATAATCTCAAATTAAATTTTGAAAAGTGACAATAATTTAATAATACTGCTAAATGTAATGTGCAGTTGATGTTGTGTTAGTGTTTAGTGATTAGTATTTTTATAGATTGGATATACTTTTAATGTCAGCTATTAATTGGTTATCCTAAACATGAAAATAATTTGCAGCATGTATATATAATGAATGAAAAATTTATTAATTCATTTTACACTGAAAATTATATGTTGGATTGCTGCCCACAACGCTATGGCTCTAACTAATAAACAAGGCAGGTCAATAATGATATCATCCTTCAGGACGTTTTTTTTTTGCAGGAAAACAAGAACATAACTTCAGTAAGTATTAGCAAGGGAGTTTATGAATTCTGTGATGCTTTATGGCATTAGTTTGTTTGCCTTCCTCCATCTACAGTATATTTTGTAAAAGAACAAATCACTAAGATAATATCAATATTTCAAATGACTAAACATTTTAAGCAATGGCTTTGCTTTATAGATCTTATTTAGCTCTTCATTTCCATCCTATTCATTTAATAATGAAGTTTTAATACATGTATCAATGTTTAAGAGTCAGAGTTTACCCAGGTTATATTTCTGAAAGTCAGGTGCAGACATCATAAAAATATTTCCTTAAATTATAACAAAGCCATATATTGTTTATAAAAAGCTATTGCATAACAGGTTTAAAAGGTACTGGATAACAGAAATAACACACACACGCCTGGAAACTCACACTTTCCATGCACACAGTCTTGTCTTTCTCTTTATAACCGAGAATATCTATTTAGAGGCAAATTAATGCAGCTGTTGTGAGCTGTTTCTCCCAGAGCCAAGGAAAAACAATGGCTTTCCTCAACACTTATTTTGCTTTTGTCTAGTAGGACCAGCTGTGCAGGAAGTCCTCCTAACATCTAAAGTGAACTGTGAGTGAAAAGCATTTATTTATGTGTTCCAACACAGATTGCGAGCCATTGTGTTGAATTATGAATAGGACAGTGTATTAATTTTCTATGGGCATTGATTACTTATGAATTGTTGATTGATTGCTTCCATATCTGAGATGAGAGTTCCACTGAGAATCAAAATAGTATCATGCAATCACAACATTGGACTTAACCATGTATGCTTTCTTTAGCATTTAAAGGCATAGTTCACCCCCCAAAAAATGAAACCCCATAAAAGAAGGTTAATCATCAAAACTAAGATTAAGATTTTTTAATGAAACCTAAGAGGTTCTGTGGTTACAATATGTGATGTGTTACAGTATGTGTATGTGTTCTTATATGTGAATACAAACCTAAATTAAATCTGTTCATTATTTAGAGCAATCATATCTTCACAAGACTTGGATTCAATTTGTTTTAAGAGGGATTTGTTTTACAACGTGTTGGTTATCTGAACTTTCAGTGGAAGGACAGCAACCTCTTGGGTTGCATTAAAAATATCATAATTTGTGATTTGTGAAGTCTTATGGGTTTGGAATGACATGAGGGTGAGTAAATGATGACAGCATTTACATTTTTTTTTTTAGTGAGGTGTCCCTTTAATGAAAGATGAAGTGCGAATGATTTGTTTTCAAGAATGTTTGCTGAACATTCCCCCATTTTTCATTGGTGAGACTTATGAATGTATGGGGTCCTTAACACCTGTTCCTTTAAGTCGCAGTCACCTTTCGGCATCTTTACCTTGTTCCTTTACCCCAGCGTGCAATTACCATAGTAATTGTGTATAATCAGCCTTTCACAGATATTCACCCCCTTTTTTGTGTTTTGCTTGGCTAGATGAGGCTTGATGAGGTGTAGTGTTTGTACAGTCTTGTACTCAGCTGAAGATTTGGGCTGCGATTTTAAGGTTTGGAGATTTGAATCCATAACTTATGAGAATTACACCAACTAGAAGGTTACTAAGGATAACCAGTGACTGCTACCATTTTTTTCTGCATATTTATAGTAAATTGCTACCTAGGGACCATCCACACAATCAGCCAACCTCTGTGAATTGCTTTAGGAAAAAATAAAAATAAAAGAAAGAAAGAAGTGGTCCTGGAATGACCCATTGTGATCCCAAGTTTTGACGCTAATTTTCTCTGATACCTGAGCAACCTTTTGCATCTGAAAATCTGGATATAGATCAGATCAGGATTTTAGATCCAATTTTACACTTCTTGCTGGAATTGTACAGTTGTGAATATTCTCATCCCAATCAGCAGCTAGTTTAATTGCACAGATCTGAATATAGTATATGCAAATACATATGTTTTGCCAAGACTTTTTATTGGTGTAACTTAACGTGGTCAGGTTTAGATGTTATAACATGAAGTACATTTAGATTACCTGACACAACATTTTTTTGTTTACTTTAAATATTGTGGGAATCATAAGGCACAATTTGTCACGTATGCAAACACTTTAGACACTTTTTGTCACATATGCAAACCCTTTAGCACGGCATTTTTAAGCAACCATATAAAAACATACTAATTGAAAAAAAACCACTTCAGCAAGCAGAGCATTAATTAGCGTAGTCATTTTTGCATTTACATAACCTCTTAATTAGGTGTTTTATAAAAACGTGTTATTCTGCTTTTTAGCAGATTTACACTGTACATCTTGGAGCTACAATATTACTTCTGCATATTTTACTAATTAATCTTCATTCTGACTGAAACAGTCAGTAATGGACCACATTGCACTTCCTGTAAACCAAATCCACTTAAATTCACAATATATGCATATCAAATGTTAGATCAGTTCATCAATTATACCCTACTTCCACCATGACTTGTACACAGGGATTCACATATTTCCACTAACCAAGTGATGATGAAAAGCAGCAATGAAAATGTTCAAATTAAGAAGATAATTAAATACAAGTGCCAGGTGGGATTTACAACCACCTTTAAAAGTGGCCCAAAGCGGATGTCAAAAACGAAATGTGTAAAAGTGCCCTACATTACCCCTACAGACCAAAAACACAGGTTCGCTCAGCAGGTAAAATCTCCCAAGCCTCTTTTTCAGTTTGACCTAAGTCAGGCTGACATCCTCACCTCCTAGCAGTAGGTCAATATATATCAAATGCATTAATGGCCGAAAAGTATATATGAACATCCAAATCACTTATGTGAATGTTGAGCATTTAATTTCAGCCAACGGACATTGATAGGGAATTTGACATTTTTTTTAAAGATTAATAATAAGTATTATTATTAGTAGTATTATTAGTATTATTATTAGTAGTAGTAGTAATAATAAGCAGACCATAACTTCAAATGCAATGGTTCATATTTTCCAGTTAACACTGAAAGAAAATATTGTTACAAAAATATGATTAGATTGTTTTATTCAAAATATTTGTTATATTATGTTTTTCTGGCATTATGATTTGCCACTTGCTTTTATGGTTTGCACTATATGAGCTTTTCTGTAAATATCTGGTCTTGAAGTGGCCTGCATATAGTTTATTTTTTTATTTTAATTATAATATTTAGGAAATATTAATAAATATATTTTATAAATATGAAAAACATATCATATTGGTGGCATGTTTTAGGCCCTTTGTATGGTTTTTGTCCTTTTTTTGAGATTGCCCTGCATGATTTTGCTGTACATGCTTTTGCTGAACACTGATGTTTAAACTTATATTTAACTAATAATAGTTCTAACAGTTATTGATGTTGGTTTTTCATTTTTTGTAAAATAAACAGATATGAGATATGTGGTGTTTGAAATGTCAAGCATTGACTCCAGTCTCCTGCAGTGTGATATTTTACAGCCTACTTTGTGTGTTTGTGTGTTTGTGTGTGTGTGTGTGCGTATGTGCGTGAGTGCATGTGTGCGTGCGTGTGTGTATTAATAGTACATGTAGTTTATATGCATCAATTTATACAATATATATCAAATGCATTAATGGCCGAAAAGTATATATGAACATCCAAATCACTTATGTGAATGTTGAGCATTTAATTTCAACCAACGGACATTGATAGGGAATTGGACTTTTTTTTTTAAAGATTAATAATAAGTATTATTATTATTAGTATTATTATTATTAGTAGTAGTAGTAATAATAAGCAGACCATAACTTCAAATGCAATGGTTCATATTTTCCAGTTAACACTGAAAGAAAATATTGTTACAAAAATATGATTAGATTGTTTTATTCAAAATATTTGTTAGATTATGTTTTTCTGGCATTATGATTTGCCACTTGCTTTTATGGTTTGCACTAAATGAGCTTTTCTGTAAATATCTGGTCTTGAAGTGGCCTGCATATAGTTTATTTTTTATTTTTTCATTTATTTTAATTTTAACATTTAGGAAATATTAATAAAAATATTTATAAATATGAAAAACATATCATATTGGTGGCATGTTTTAGGCCCTTTTTCTGGTTTTTGTCCTTTTTTCGAGATTGCCCTGCATGATTTTGCTGTACATGCTTTTGCTGAACACTGATGTTTAAACTTATATTTAACTAATAACAGTTATTGATGTTGTTTTTTCATTTTTTGTAAAATAAACAGATATGAGATATGTGGAGATTTGAAATGTCAAGCATTGACTCCAGTCTCCTGCAGTGTGATATTTTACAGCCTACTTTGTGTGTGTGTGTGTGTGTGTGTGTGTGCGTGTGTGCGTGCGTGTGATCAATGAAATACACAATAATAATAATAATAATTCAAAATCTAACTTCCAATCTACATCAGAAATTAGAGTGAAATCCAGATCCTCCAAGACCCAGAAAACTACACCACTCAAGGCTATGACCTGTCAGTCCAAAAACAAGACTGACAATTTTAATGACCTGAAATGATGAAAATGCTTTACATCATACATTCTATTGGGGAAAAAAGTATCTTGGATGTATCTCCTGAGAAAAAACTCCAGCAACCTCACGTGTCTCCTCAATAAATGAATAAATCTCTACTCAGATCTTCCAAGATACCAAAGTCTGCCATCAAAAGTCATACAGTGGATCTCAGTATAAACATTTCTTTATCCAAGACAAACATTTAATAATCTGATATTCTATCCACATTAATTTTATAGCTCTGTCATCTTTCTCTAGGTCAACAGTTTTCTCATTTATGTCTATTTTTATCTCTCCCTAGGGATTTTAGGAGAAACATCTGAGATGGTGTTATTACTTGGTAACATTTTACAATAAGGTTCATTGGTTAACTTTAGTTAACTACTTTAGTTAACATGAACTAAGAATGAATGATACTTCTACAGCATTTATTAATCTTAGTTAATGTTAATTCCAATTATTACAATCAAAAGTGGTGCGTGTTAACATTAGTTAAGTCTCCTGAGTTAAAGTGGCAGAGTAGGCATTCTGAGCCATGTGATTCTTACAAATTAACTGTAATGTTAAAGCTAGAGTGCCAACTAGTAATTGAAGTAATTGTCACCTTTAGTAGTCTGGAAAAAGACTGCAGTCTTGTCTGAGATCATAGACCAGGACAGAGAGTAATGGTAACAAGATCCAGAATTTCTGTGAATAACAAGTAGAATGATGTTGATAAAATAGTTTTTTTTTTTTTTTACAGTTTTATATATGAACTCACAGAACAGTGGCTTTGAAGATAATTGGTGCTGCATCACTGCAGTTGCTCCTGTGTGGAAAGCAAGGTACCAGATGGTGCCATGACAGCCACACTAGATAAGTAATCCTAGAGATACTGACCCACAACGGATACTGGCGATTGAAAAGTCACCTATTTGGACATCTCTGTATTTTTTTTGTCATTCAACTTGTATTTAAAATATTTTTAGGAATGCATTTTAAGAAGCAAAAAAAAAATGTATGGGAAGCTTGTTTATTAAGGATCAAAAAAATATTTAAAAAAAAGTCTGAATTGTGAGATATGAACTCGCAATTCTAAGAGGAAAAAAAAGTCAGAAATGCAAGATGTATTTCTGATGAAAAATGTCAGAATTGTGAGATAAAAGGTTGTAATTAATATATACAGTATACATTTTTTTAAATTACATGGATGAAACATAAATAAATAAATAAATTTTAATTATGAGATGTAATTCAGAGAAAAAGTCAGAATTGCAAGATATAAACTTGCAATTCTGAGAAAAAAAAGTCTGAATTGTGAAATAAAAAGTCGCAATTACATTTCAATTTAAATTTTGTGAGGGGAAAAATAAATTCTGTTCAATTCAATTCAATTAAATTCCTAAATTAGAATTAGAAATAAATAAACTCACCATTCTGAGAAAAAAGTCAGAATTGTAAGATCTAAACTTGCAATTTTTAGGGAAATAAGTCAAAACTGTGAGATTTTTTTAATTAATTCATTTATTTATTTATTTTAATTCTGTGGCAGAAACAATGCCATCACTGTAATGACATCACAGATGGAGTTAAATTTGAATACATTAAACCTGTTGTTAACATTCTAGTGCTATGTTTTGCATTCAGATTTCTGTTGAAACCCCCTCTTTTGTTCTCTCCTGCCTTCTCTTGGCCTCTAATCTGCCGTTGAGTTGACGGGTCAGGCCTGCCTCTGTCTCCGTGTGTTCTGCAGGCTCCTTGATAAAAGGTTGTTTGAACTACAAAGCGAAAGGTTGAGACCACATTCATGTCTATGCATGGGTAGCTTTACAGGGCACCCTTACTGTCATCTGTTGAAGGCTGTTGTTAGAAAAAATTGCTGTGATCTTTTAGCCACACAACGGCATTGCAGGCAACTAGTAATTTGTGATGTCAGTAGTGAGCTGAGTGTCCTCCCATGATCCTCCTCTTTGAGTCACAGAGGTAACACTGTGTGGTCTATGTGAAGAGATGTGCAGCTTATTAAGAGGAAAGAATGGCAATGACTTTTGACTTAAAGGCAGGCATAAAGGCATGCAATTATTATCCACATTACATTTTACTCTGACCAAGAAGAGTTATATAATGCCTTGACAAAGCTATCCATTAGCATCCCCATTCATTGCAATAGCAGCTACCTGACTGGCACGTATTACCAAGAATGGATGTAAAGTGTTTACTGCCAGTTTTGTTCATAGGGACTATAAGTCCCTAAAAAAATAAATATAAAATCGGGATTTATATGATAAGCACACTCTCATAGCAATACATAACTATTTTGTACAATCTCATTTGTATATGTTTGTACAATATGCTTACTCCCCACTATCAGTTATGTTTTCGTTAGGGAGGCACGGTAGTATTGGACTGTTATCGGAATCGCTCGATAATGGCTTAAAATGTAAACATCGGCATCGGTCCGATCTGACAAATTATGCCGATATGCCTTGCCGATAAGACGAATAACTCACATGTGCTAAGGGTGTGCTAGTGATAAGATCACATCAGCAGTGTGGTCATTCTTGAAGCAAACTTTTGTCTGAATGGTGATTAGATTCACTGTTTTTGGATCGCTGCATTTAATTTAAGATTGCAAGTACAGAATGACACATCCGGTCATTTGGTTGGTTAGTTTTTGTTAAAAACTAGTTTTTTGTAAAAATGAACTAAAATGAACAATAATTTGTTTATAATATCTGCACAGGAGAGACTTGGTGTTTTTTTCCAAACAGAAGGAAATATATCGGTATCAGCATCAGTTATTGGCCAAAATGAGTTGAAAAATATTTGCATATCGGATATCGGCAAAAATCCAATATTATGCATCCCTATGTTTCATACAAATCAAATAATACAAATTCATATGAAATTTCCACCTCAAAAAAAGTTGCTTATTTTTCTTAAAAGTTTGGTTCGTCATAATAATAATAATAATATGAAGTAATAATGTTGTTGTTTTATGTTTTTGAAGAAAGTTTTGTGTGTGTGTGTGTGTGTGTGTGTGTGACGATTGGTACTGTTTGAAAGGGTACTGTCCCACTGCCAACTTTTTTTAAATTTTTTTGAGAGTGCAACATGATCCTTCAGAAATCATTCTCATATGCTGATTAGGTGTATTAGCAATATTTCTGAAAATAAATATTTCTGTACTATATTATTCTAATAGTTTCCTGTGGACACCGCAAGGCATAAACAATTGCTTAAAATGTATATAAAAAACTTTGTAGTCATACTTAATAAAAAGATAAGTACTGATTATTTCACAAATAAGTACAATAAAATGGGATCTGCTTGTGAATATCTTATTCAGGGGTAGGTAAGTTTGGTCCTAGAGACCCGCTGTCCTGCAGAGGTTAGCTCCAAGCCTGAAAATAAAAAAATAATAAATCCGAGTGGATGTAAATGTCACGTAATTAAATCGGTGATGTTAACAATAAAATGTTAAGTTTGTATCTTTACATGAATATATCTAGTTGTGAATTATTCTGCATTTGTTCAAAATACCGTATTGGCCCGAATATAAGATGACCCTGATTATAAGACGACCCCCCTTTTTCCAGATGTACCTTTTGGAAAAAGGCTTTTTAAAAAACAAATTTTGTTTTTTCTCAGTAAAACACATTTTGTCTTCAATTATTTTCATATTGCATATTTTTCCTATTTTAATTTTTCTTTTGAAAGTATGGTAAAAACTGGTCAAATGTACCAACAATCACATTTAAAAAATATACACTTTTTGATATACCATAAAAAAAAAACAGGTAGCCCATCTGAATTAGGACATTTAGGCTATCCATCTAATAGTAGCCTACCAAAATCTTATTAACAGTAGAAGTTAAATCTTACTGTAGTCTTCAAATCTGGGTACGGTCTTACGTTTTAAAATTACAAAGGGAGTTTGGTCCCATCAGGCTAACGTGACAGTCACGACTCATGCAGCTGTAAGGTTTTCTTTTTCCTTTGTTTTTACTCGTGATCTTTACAACACGCATTACATTATGTATTTCATGGCACACTCGTTTTAATCGTATTTGGTGCCACTTATTGTTGTGGTTGTATTATTTACATGTCAAAGTCTAGACCCTGAATATAAGATGGCCGCGTTTTTTCAGATGCATTTCCAAGAAAAAAACATTGTCTTATATTCAGGTCAATATGGTACAACTGTCTATTGTTATATACCTGTACATACAATTGTAGATTTGTATATTTTTATTCCTTATTTACTTGTTCTATTTTTTTTTTTTTTCATTTTTTATTATCTGTGTTTTTTGTTCTGTCACTGTCATTCTGTTACACTGTGGAAGCTTCTGTCATGAAAACAAATTCCTCATATGTGTAAACATACCTGGCAATAAAGCTCATTCTGATTCTGATTCTGCTTCTGACATACTGTGCCCACTCATGCAATACTTCACCATGTGGTATAGTGTCAGTTTATAATCGGGCTTTATTCTGTTTATGTTACTTTCTTCAATTGTGTTACTTTGGTCTGCCAATCGTTAATGTATACTTCCTGGATTATTATTATTTCTGTTTCTTTAACTTTTGAATGTCTGAAATGAATTGTTAAATTGAGTTTATGTTTTTCCACTGTTTTGTGCAAGTAAAACCACAGTGATGGTAGCATTTCTGTAGGCATGTCTGACAAATGGAATTAGAACTTCACCTCTCTCTTCTGAATTTTAGGGAGGGAGTCTGCCCTGCAAAGGTGACTTGGATCATTTCTGTGAATAATTCATAGAATTATTCTACAAAATTTACATAATTATTATGTGAATTTTGTAGAATTTGATGTGGAAAATTTCAACAGGGCCTTTGTCCCAGGAATCAGTAGTTTAATTTCAGTTTGGGGCCTCAGATTTCACAGTCTTACAAAATAATGGGTTTGATGATGAAGTCAAAGATTTTCAGCCACAGTTTAATGGGTGGGTTGAATATGTGTTTTTCTTATACTATAAGTACACACCTTTTCGGTCAGATCTTTTATTGGAGTATCAAATTGTCTGGAAGCTGGCATTGTCAGACCTAAATAATTATAAAAGGTGACATGATTCTTGTCAGTATGGCAAGTTTATTGATAAGACCAAGGCAGGGATGTAGATGGGGTTTGCAGGGCCCCGTTGCAGGTTGTAATTGTGTCCTTCATGAAATCATGTAAATAGCACAAATAAATAAATAGAAAACAAATGCAAATTAAACAATGTTAAAGTTTTTTTCAAGGTGTTCAAGTATAGAAACAGAATCATCAAATGTAAAATATCACTCCATAGTCTTCACTGCATAAATGAAATATTGATACATTCTTGTTAAAACTACAAAGTAATTCATTCAAGAGCAGTGAGTGGTTTTCCTTAACATTAAGGACACTGACAGCAGCGAGTAAATTAGGCACAGTCACAAGAGACAATGCATCCAATATAATGATACACATCCGATTTTTTCTCAACTGTTTACATTCACTTAAGACATAACTAAAGCCCAGTGCACTGTGCGATTTTGGCCACGATTTGGTCGCCTGAGACAAATTTTGAAAATCCTAAAAAGATTCCTATAATCCTAGGCTAAAATCTGTAGAGTTTGACTGCTGATTTAACATTAAATACAGCTGATTAACGGCTGTTGCAATCAAATTTGACCTCAGACGAAATTCTGGCAGTGTCAGAAGATTTGCCTCACAGTCTTGCAGTGTGACGTCTCCTATGATGAACATCAAACTGTCGTCGATTTCAAGACAAGCCATGATCAGAATTAATGCTAGAGATTTCTTCTAACCGTCATAAACTCCAATCGTAAAGGACTATTAAAAATCGCACAGTGTGCACCTGGCTTAACAGTTTTTCAAAGATACTTGCCAAGACAGGTATTTCGACATGATTTTGTATGTATTTGTCCATTCAAACACGAGAAGAGGCTAAATCAATTTGGTGCTGTGCGCACAGAACACAGCATGTGAGTGCTGAATTAAGCTCTTTCATGTCTTTTTGTGCTTGAATGTTTAAATTGACGAGGTGTATTTTTTTTGTTCAATTGCAAGACAAGAACTCAATTTGGTGTTCGTGCGTCTGAGACGCGGCTCTCTGTGTGCACCGAACACAGCGTGTGAGTACTCAGTCGAGTTCTTTTGCATCTACTTCTGTTTGAATGCTTTAAAATCTCTTGAACGTTTTAATTGGCAAGGCTTAAAACCATACAAATGATAAGCTTTCATGACGACGTGCAGCAGTGGCCCATCAACTTTCCTTAGTGTATTTCATGCTGGTCTTGGGCAGTGGTCGGGGGCCCCCCCACTGCCGTGGGCCCCTATAATCGTCACCACCTTTTACCCCATTAGCAACGGCCCTGGACACATGTGCGACTGTACTTTTCTAAAATTGAGAGGCTTTCATGCTGTCCTTCTTCATGAGGTCATGGCAGCAGAAGGCCATTGGCGTTCAGGAGGCATTTGATTTTTCTGCCCTCTAGGGACAGACCAGGACATGAGGACTTTTCAAGTGTTTTTTATGGTTTATCAATATAGATATTTAACCCATTTAAGCCCAACGGCAACTATAGTTGCCGCAGTTTATAGTTGTCATTTTCCTTTTGTAAGTATTTTTCTAGATGTTATCCATATTTTATTTCTCAATGACATGCAAGCAAACAACCAAATAAAGGATTTCAAGAAAAAAATAAGGTATTTTTACCTTTTTTATTATACAGATGTAATATTTTCTTCATTCTATTTATTTTTATTTATTTTCATTTAACTAACACCTCTAAGAATGAAAATACCTGCATGTTCAATAATAAGTAAATAAACAAACAATCATGCGTATAGCCTACACATGATAATTATTTAAATAATCATATTTTAAAAATAATATCATTAATTTCATGAATATCAAGGACTTTTGTCAGGGTTAATCCATTTGACCTAATCAATATGTGCCTATTCATAAAATATGGGATATTTTACATATTTACATAAAGTATAGTATGCAAATATGTTTATGTAAATTTACGAAACTACGTGTGCCTTCACTGCAGTACTCCTTGTAGGCTACTTATATGGAAACTGCTTACGTAAGGGAAAGTTCACCCAAAAATGGAAATTGTGTCATTTAGTCACCCTCAAGTTGCAAACCTATGGGATTCTTTCTTCTGCTGAGCACAAAAAAGATATTTTGCAGAATGTTGGTAAGCAAACAGTTAAATGCATAATTTTCTTTCAGGTATACCTTTTTATTATATAGATGTAATATTTTCTTCATTTTATTTATTTTTATTTATTTATTTTCATTTCACTTTTTGATACACAATACCCTGTTGGGTCAACTTAATGGCTGCACTTTGTTCTGCACTATGTTCCACCACTTTAAGACAAATGGATTTGTTGTGCTTGCATATTCAAGAGATTATAAGCTAGATGCAACTTTTTTGGGTTTGCATCGAATGTTCTTCGACTTTTATGCATGATAAATTTGTTTATAAATAAAGATTGATCTTTGAAAGCAGTTATTTTGAGTTAGATGCCAAAAGCTCTCCTCCTTGCCCACTGGCAACTATAGTTGTCGCACATTCAAATATGATTTTCAAGAAAAAAAAAGAAAAAAAACCTGGGGAAAATAAATGCAGAACATGTTCACATAGGACACTATTAACATGACTATATGCATGAAACCATTCAGAAAAATGTGTGCACAAATGGGTTAACAGAGTCAGGATGAGGCTGCATCCTTGATGGACACCTTTAGTCTGACTGAAACAGTCAATCAATTTGTCATTAATTTTGCCAAAGCATAATTTCCATTGTGTATGTCCTTTATGGTATATATGCTATATTTACAGTTAGGTTCATATATATTTGGACACAGGCACAATTTGTATTATTTTAGCTGTTGATCAAAACATATTCAATTTACAGTTATATAACAAATATGCGCTTAAAGTGCACACTCTGATCTTTAATTTGAGGGTATTCTCATCACAATTGGAGGAAATGTTAAGGAATTATAGTTCTATAATCTGTACATCCCCTTTTTTACCGTAAGTAATTGGACAAATAACTCAAAAGCTGTTTCATGGATATATGTAGGCTATCCCTTCATTATTTCTACATCAATTAAGCAGGTAAAAGTTCTGGAGTTTATTCTAAAAGTGTGCCATTTGCATTTCTGCAGATGCACTTCTCTTTTTTTTTTTAAGTTAAAAAATTGTATAAGGACGAACATCTTAAGCGGGTAAACCTCTGAAGCAGACAAATGTATAAAAGTCTGTCTGACCAAAAAAAAAAGGAAGTTTACTCATGTAGGTAAAAACCCAACCAAGATTATAAGATTTACATGTTAGATTTTTGCGTTACTGCAATATAAGACTATTTCTTTTGTGTCTCTCTTCCCATTATGGCATTTTTAGTGTTTCTCTCTGGATGTAAAAGGATGATGTAGCACTTTGGGGCAAATATGGCCACCAGTAATCCAAAACTAGAAGCTAAAATGGCAAATATTCAATTATTTTCATATTGCATATTTTTCCTATTTTAATTTTTCTTTTGAAAGTATGGTAAAAACTGGTCAAATGTACCAACAATCACATTTAAAAAATATACACTTTTTGATATACCATAAAAAAAAAACAGGAAGCCCATCTGAATTAGGACATTTAGGCTATCCATCTAATAGTAGCCTACCAAAATCTTATTAACAGTAGAAGTTAAATCTTACTGTAGTCTTCAAATCTGGGTACTGTCTTACGTTTTAAAATCACAAAGTTTAAAATTACAAAGGGAGTTTGGTCCCATCAGGCTAACGTGACAGTCACGACTCATGCAGCTGTAAGGTTTTCTTTTTCCTTTGTTTTTACTCGTGATCTTTACAACACGCATTACATTACGTATTTCATGGCACACTCGTTTTAATCGTATTTGGTGCCACTTATTGTTCTGGTTGTATTATTTACATGTCAAAGTCTAGACCCTGAATATAAGATGACCGCGTTTTTTATACAACCCAGTGCTGGGTAAAATAGGGACAAACCCAGCAACTGGGTTGTATTTAACCCAGCATTTTTAGAGTGTAAGAATAAAGTTAGCAAAGTGGCGTTATAGTTGGTTGACTTTACAGTTTTCGAATTGTTGTATGAAAAGAGGCTTTATTTATGTGTAATTTGAAGATAACGTTGTTGTACGTGGACTAAACTATGGCTACGCTATTGTAGGTGCTTCTGGATGATGGTGTCCTAGCTCCGCGAAAAACAAACCCAATATTTCTACATGTGAAACAAGGAGGTAATAAGCACACGATTATGTTAGTATGGTTTGTGTGTGATTTTCATGCGATTGGAGCTATTTTCTATATCACCTAGCTCCGTGAAAAACAAACCCAATATTTCTACATGTGAAACAAGGAGGTAATAAGCACACGATTATGTTAGTATGGTTTGTGTGTGATTTTCATGCGATTGGAGCTATTTTCTATATCAATAATGGTTATTTATTATAAATGCTAAGCATATATTTGAAAAACATGACTAAAATCCACACTAGGTCGTGATCGGAAGTTAATACAAACAGTCTATGGTGGTTTAAAGTGAATTTTGAGTAAAAGCATAATATTAATATTTTAAATTGTGTTATGTAGCTTGATGCTAATTGTAGATATAGCTCATGTCACCATGAGCTATATCTATTCCACAAACTAATTTGATAAAAGAATTCACATAAGGTCCCAAGAATATATATATATATATATATATATATATATTTTTTTTTTTGTTTGCTTGTTTGTTTTTATAAAAAGACTTCAAATTTTACTTTACAAAACAGCACTTTTAGTGGACGGTAATTGATGATGCACATTTGCCCTAGGATTACACATATGTACATATATACAAAAAAAACTAACCTACTGTATAAAAATGTACAGAAGTATACAGGGTAGCTGGTTAAGGAGTGCAAATCACAATGTGTCAGTCAGATATAAGTCATCTGCCCTTGCAGAGGAGAGTCATTATATAGAATTATTAGGAATGGCTGGTAGGAATAGAGTGACTTCTGTATCGGTTCTTATTACAGCGGAGTTGAAGGAGCCTCCGACTGAAGACAATCTGCTGTCTGATCAGCAGGTCAACCACCTGCAGTGGTTGAAGAGAGAAGACAATTTGAAACTATATTTTTTTTTATTATAGTTAAATTATTTGCAGTTTTTTTATGTTTTTGTTTTTCTTGCACTGATCAGTCATCAACCATAACACTGTGTCCTTACCAGGAGATTCTCTTGACAAGTACACTGCATAAAGGTATGCAACTTTCAATAAATCGGTTTATTGTAGTGAGGAAAGTGGGGGTTAAAGTTAAATTAACTTAGTTAGCTCATGGGCCAGAGAAAAAGTTGTTTTAATTTCAAATGGCATCATAAATGAGGCATGTACTTTTAGTTGTTAGTTTAATGTTGTAGCATTCTATTCTGCATTTAAGATAATCTCATATTTAATATATTTGTAGGTCAACAGCATTGAGTCCCTAAGAGAAAGGTACTTTTGAGAACAAATTATACATATAGATCAAAACTACCAGCAACCATGTAATCCCGCCAAGATTTCTGTTCAGAGGGAGAGCAAAGAGTACATACCTTCTTCACATTACCAAAAAAAAGTAGGTTTAATTCTCTCTGGAATATTTAACAGGTTTATGATGACAACAGTGCTGCAGCCATTGCGTAAATAAATTATAGTTGAGGATTGAGTTGGGTGAATGCAGTCAGTTTATGTAAGACTTATCTCCGATAGGGCTTTGGTTACTTGTACATCTTCCTTTACAAGCCAACAGTTTCAAACTCATCTACAAAAATCCCAGTTAATAAATTTTTCCAAAGAAAGTCATTTTTCTCTGCTTCATTAACCCACAGGGCCTATGATACTTCAATGCCGTGAGTCATATAAGTTGCTTCCACTCAAATGAATTAAATTTGAAGTGCCAGATTTACTAACAGCTTGCTCCAATGCAAACCCTCTTTTGGGGTAAAAAAAAAAAAAATCACTGTCAGGATTTACATTGTCAGTAGATCAGCCACAGAACTTTCCACTCCCATAGGTGCATTTATGGGATTGTGCTCTCATGCTAATTTGCCATGTTTAGTAAATTAGTCCCTAAGTCAAAGTGTTTAGGAGACTGGGGAAAATTGTCAGTTTTTTTACACCAGTAAATGTTTATTTCTGTATAGAGACATTTGAAGAGGTTTTGACCATTTCCCCCAAAAAATGTATTTAATGATTTTAATGGTGTTTGAAATCATACAAAACATTGGACTTTTTGTGTGAAATTATTCCTGGTCTTCCCTTGTATGTCCTTTTAACCAGCAGAACAGGGGCAATAGTGCATTTTGAGCTTTAGAGTGAGTAAATCCAGCACTGGAAACCATAGCATATTGGACCAAGACACCCAGAGTTGCACCATTACCAACCAACTGTGTAATTAATTGGAAGCTCTTCTGCATATGGATAGAGAAACAGAGAATGGCCCAATATTGAAATAGTGCACTTATATGCATATGGAATCAGTGAACTGAATTTGTGCAATATGTAATACATTTCGAATGAATGTTGAATGAAAAAAAAAATGCATGGTATCGATTCTCTGCTTTTCTGAGCTGAGATAAGGAAAATGAGCTTTACTCTTTCCTTTAAGCGGATTGAGAAAAATCACCATCCTCTTTCCTTTTCTCCCAGATGTAAGTCCTATTATCGGAACCGGTGTTTCCATGCTTTCACTCGCAGTCTTTGCTCCATGAGCGTGGTAGGCTGATTAGAGGTCTGGCTCTAAGGTTAAGCCTGTTTTATGCAGGAGTCTCACAGTATAACACGTGTTGCTGGGAACGTGCATGTCCAATAGAGACTTCAACAAATATTCACAGATTTGTTATACAAAAAAAGAAAAAACATACAGTACAAATGGTATTGAAGGAATCATATCATGATCAAATTTTCCATCTTTTAAAGTAAGAACACAAAATATCCTTTCAAGCCTGAAAATACCAGTCAGAATTACTGACATGAGGCTGCAAAATTGGAATGAATGAATGAATGCATGAATGAATGAATGTCTTTTTTAATGTGTAACTAAATTGTGACACTGAAATTTTCAATAAAGTTCACAAATCCCCTTTATCCCTTACATATCCCTTTATTCCCTTTAAATTCCCTTATCACAAATAAATATTTGTTAGTGGTAAGTCATATTAATAAACAGTCTACAAACATGATTAACACATCAGTTGATGTTCAGATGGTTTCCACTTTACAATTAAGTTTACCAATTACCAGGTGTCTTTCCTTACCGCGGGCCTGGCTAACCAAGGTCTTTGGAAAGTTGTTGTTTATGATGCATGCGGTGCTTGCACATACACCGCTTTTATTATTATTGCAGCTTAGATGTTCAAATAGCTGCAGTATTCAGACTTTGCCACAAGGAAAAGTGTGTATGCCTGCTCAGACCCTGACGGCGGTAAGTACTCTTCCACATCAAAGACCATTTTTATAAATATGAATGTTGCCGTGGATTTTACAAATGCACATTTTATAAATGAGGCCCCTTGTCTTTTTTTCCTCCATTTTGACCAAGTTAATTGAAAGTTGAAAGTTAATTGGTTTCTTTGTCCAATAGCAATTCCTTGTTGGCAAATAGATATAGAAAATACTTTTGTTATGCATTTGAAAAATTCATGCATTTTTGTTGCATTTAAATAGATAGATACATTTAGAATTTATTACATTTAACTACATTTCTAATTAATTTCGTTTTTGTTTTTTAAGATAATATTGAGTTTCATATCAGTACACATATTATTGATTTATTTCTTCATTTTTAATTTACATAGGTATGACTATTTTTTTTTCATGCTATATGGAAACAGACATGTTACGGGCCGAACTAGACGTGAGACGTGCGGATCCATCTGCAAGACTTTATTAAAGGGTGTGGTCATGAAACAGGCATGGGTCAGACAATGACAGTGGTATATTAAGGGCAAGACAGAAAAGTAATCCAAATTGGGTGTGGTCGATCAGCGGCTAACAATATCCAGACGGCTTGACACAAGGGGTTATCCAATAACACGAGCTAGAGTCCAGGCGAGGTGCAAACACAGTCCGAAACAGCAGGCAAAGGGTTAATCCAAGAGAAACATATACTGCATTTGTGACTTTATTTTCCATAATTGTGACTTTATATCTCACACTTTGCCTTTATTTCTCACAATGTGACTGTTTCTGTAATTGTGGTTATTTCTTGTAATTGTGACTTTATATCATGCAATGTGACTTTATATCTTATTTTATATCTTGCTATTGCAGCTTTGTTTCTCAAATGGAGACTGTTTCTCAGAATGCTATTTTGTCTCTCACAGTGTGACTCGATATCTCATAGTTATAACTTTATATTTGGCATTAGCGACTTAACTTTTTGTAATTGTGACTTTATATCTCACACTATGCCTTTATATCTCGCAGTGTGGCTTTGTTTCTTGTAACTGTCCCAGAATGAGACTTTATATCTTGCTATTGTGATTTCTTGAATTGGGGGACTGTTTCGCAGAATGCTATTTTGTATCTCACAACGTTGCGCAATATCTCAAAATGATAACTTTATATCTTGAATTAGCGATTTACCTTTTTGTAATTGTGACTTTATATCTCACTCTATGCCTTTTATATCTTGCAGTGTGATTATTTCTCATGACTGCAACGTTTTATCACGCAATGCGACTTTTTATCTTGCAGTTGTGACTTTGTTTTTCGCAATTCTCACTTTGTATCTCACAATTATATCTTGCAAATGCAACTTTATTGCCCGTAATTGTGACTTCATACCTCGCAATATGTCTATATATTCTCTTGCGTCATTTTTTCTCATAGTAATATTTTAATTTGCTCATAATATCTCATAATTGCGACCTTATATCAAATCTATTTTGTGAAAAAGATTGAAGTCCCTTCTTTTGTACACACTTATATTTGAAAAGAAGAAGAAAACATAAGTCCATTATTTTGTTTACAAATTTGCACACGATTTTTTTTAAGCATAAAAGTACGAATGAGAGCAGGCTGGCATGGGACATGCATCAATATTAATTACAAACCTCAGTCATGATCACGGAAATCACTTCAGCGCTGGGTATCAGTCATTTACCTCACAAAGGTTCTAAAGATCAATGACGGGTGTCCAGGAGAGAACGGTGACAGTGATGTGACATGCCCACAGTCAGATACTCTTTTCCCTGCTGGAGGCTCTTGCCAATAGAGGAACAAAAGCAGAAAATAAGAGTGCCACATAAATCATGTTGTCTCTCTCAAACCACTGCAGTGTCTTCAGGAACCGGGCTGGAACTGAAACAGATTACCACGATCAAAACCTGTGATGAAAACAATTAACACCTCAGGCTTCTGACAGACTCGGCTCTGTGATCGAGACGTCGTTGGTGCAGTTAGATAATGAATTTACCTCATTGCCATCAAAGCTCTCAATTTCTCATATAGCTGTTATATCTAGTATTGCCTGCTGGCAATTTCAAACTGTGTTGCTAAATAGTTTCTTGATTGGCTCACTGGTTTGCTAAAGAATAAGGAAGCGATTTGCAAAAGTCAATTATACAATTATTTTGCACCAGTGTCTGCAAAATATTTCTATTTACAAACGGCTTTGACAGACTACTGGCTGGAAGCACACCCAATTAAATAACCTCACAAATGTAATTAACTTCTGTGCGGCTCAATTTGCCTGTTTGTGAACGTTGTAGAGCCAAGACTGTTCGCCCCACATGGCTGTTCACAGAGGAAGCATGTGCCACCCTCTCGGTCACTTTCTCTCTCCATTTGCACCAGGTCTGTTGAACCGTCATTGAACTGGGTGTCCATCTATTTGCTCACCTCAGAAGCAATTTTGCTCCATGCACTTTCATACCAAGAACACATACTCTGTGATATCTAATAGGCTTCTCCAGAGGTTTGAAACAGCAGATAGAGACACACTTCAAAGATAACCCTGAATCTCAGCGACCTAGGTGTAAATAAATGCTATTCGGGTGATTGGTTCCAGCTCAGATGTCAAACCTGGCTTCAGTTGCATCTTAAATTTAGTAGTATTAAATAATAATTTAGGATTATTTATGGTATTGACTGGGGTGTTTTAGCTGAATTTGATAACTTTTTTGTGTTTTGCAGAAATATACTTTAATTGAAGTCATAAATTCAATAATGTCATATTTGTTCATATTGATCAATTTTACACTATTTTTACGTGTTTAAATAATATAGTATCTATTTTCTCAAAAATGAAAAAAATAAATAAATTGTTTATACGACAAAATGAAAATCAAACTCAATATTAAATAAAATGTTGATATATATTATATTATATTATTGTATTGTATTATATTATATTATATTTAAAAAATCATGCATACATTATAACATATTCTTCCAAATAAATAATCCCATCTTCACTTTTGTTGATGAAAAACAAAGGGTCACACAAAACATTTTTTTTTACTTTTTGTTAGTAATTTTGCTAAAGAAATAAAAACTAAAAGAGAGCAACAACTCTTCATTGAAGAACAGTGTTTCTAAACATCTTTTGGAATGGGTTTTGTTATTCAAACCTACTATTTACATGTCTTTAGCTCTACAGGGTAAGTGGATCAAATTGGCTATTTTATGTGCACAAATGACATATACTGTAGCATTATCTCCCATTATGCTTTGCACCATGGGGTTTCTACATTGTGAGCCAAGGCTCGCTCGCGTAACCTTGTGACACTTGAGCTTTGTATAAGGTGTTTCATTTCACAACAGGGTCCTCTATGTTAATTCCTAACATCACTAAACTCGACACATGGTCTGTAATCACAGGGTGGACAAGTGCACTATTGCGTGCTTCAGCTGTGGTGCTCTTTTGGTAATTTCCAGTTTCTTTCTCTCTCCTCATTCTTAGAAAGCTTTTACTTGGAGAGGTCTGTGAAACTGAAGGACTGATATGGGCTGCAGAGAATGGCCGGGGTACAGCGGGCGTCTGGTGTATCTGTAAATCTTTAATTTGAGGCTGAAGCTTCAAAGAACTCACTGCGAGGAATGTGTGCGCTGTAAAGTTACTAACCGGGTGGCCAGCGGCACGTAGTTTGTACTGTCTGCTGTATATGTGAAAATGGCAGGATTGATGGTCTGTTAGTAGGTCTGAATGATATACTCTGTGTACAGATGCTCTCTGAATGCTATGCAGTCTGAATTATGGTCTCTTAAAGTGAGAAAGAGAGGATGATATGATCGAAAGATAAAGAACAACTCTAGAAATGGTGTTAATTGTATTACATGTGCACTTGTAGTGTATTTTATTTTGTTTTATTAATGAAATGAAATGCCAGTATATTTAAAGAGCGTATAATTTCATGTCTTTCTTAACACACTTAAGTACACTTTAAAAAAATGTCAAATTATAGGTTTTACTTTAAAGTACACTTTAAATCATTGTTTTAATAAGCTTTTGACATGCTTTAAAGACATACACTTATGTTGATGTGTTGACTAACACACTACATACTAAGCACATGTAAAGTACTTTTTAGCTGTAATGCAATTTTAACTGTAGTGTGTTATTCGATATTACAATTAAAGTTATTATTTTAATTGATTTTATTTGAAATGTTCTAAAATCTATCCTCATTACAATGCACAATTTCAAATATATTTAAATCCATCATATACAATTTTCAATAGAAATGACATTATAAGTATATTTTAGTTTACCATTAATGTCAGTACATTCGGCAGAACACTTTAAGCATTTTTCAAAGACAATAGTATAATAATTAAATCTTAAGTGGGTCCAAAAAAACAAACAAATTAACTATAATACATGTTCATCTAATTGTAAATAGCATTCAATCAAGAGTCTGAAAACATTACATTCAGTTTGCACTTAAGTATATTCTTTTAAAGTATTTTATTTCCATAATAAGTACTCTTTTTAAAAGTGTGCTAAAGTTGACTTTTTTTCCATAAGGGAACTCTTTGAGTTTTTTTCTGGATTTGTTATTTAAAATTAGCATAGCTTAATTCACTCAGTGCTTCAAATCAGTTCAGCTGACTAATAAATCTGTTTATAAAACTTTAAATGCCAGCAGAAAATGAAAGTACACATGTGGATTTCTGGATTTGCAAGATGGTGGGAGCTTTTAATGAATTAATGAATAATAATGTGGATGTTTCTCATTTTCACATTTGCTGTTTTCTCTCCACTAATGTTGTTAAAGAACATAAACCCTGTTTTATCAAATCTACAGCATGCAGACACAGTATCGCATTTGCACAATTTCATGCTTATGGTGTGAGTTATCCCTGTGAACATCCACATCAACAACTGTGATTAGTGTTAACATCACGGGTCTCCAGGAACATTTTGAGCATTAACACACCAGCCTTCTTTAATCTGAGCATTACATGAATGCTATGTTCTGTGTTCCGCTGCCTCTGCTGGAGCTCTGGTCTCCTCTCTGCAGCCATACGTACTCATCAGATTATCAGTGTATTCTTCTTTGATATCGCTAATGTTAATGGACCAGCAAGGTCAGGAGGAGGTAATACATTTTGGAGCAATAAATCTAAAGACTGTAAGGCAGTTTGTGAACAGTATTAACATAAGCTGGACAGCCTCTCAGCGATGACTGGGGCAAAATATGATAATGTATGCAGTATGTAGAATTTGCCATTATATGTAAATAGTTTCAACATTAAGAAAAAAAAAGATGTAGGATTTTCTTTGAAACAATTTTTTTCACTCAGAAATTGCTAGTAAATGTCACTTTATGTCATGTACAAAGAAACGGCAAGTAGAAAAACTGAAATACTATTTTCTTGTAAAACATACTCCAATAATCTGTTTATTTTATTATTATACACACACACACACACACACACATATATAGATATCTTTTTTTATATATGAACAGTTACATTGTTAGGAAGCTGGATAATAATAAAGAGATGAGGATGATGATGATGATTTGAATTTTTCTGTTTCCTGTCTTTCACATTTATAGAAGTATGATTAGTTTCATGATGTTATTAAATACAATTATATACACTTTTAATTATATATTTTGCCAAAATGTGGATTTATAGAACATAGTGCCATTTGAAATTCATGCATGATTATGCACTTATTTTTTAGCATACATGGAAAGGGATGAGCTTTATTCCAGCTGATGTCCAGCCATTTTCAGTAATTCACCATATGGGAACACTTCTGAAGACTACTGTTAAACTCTTATCCAAATTAGTATTATTTATTCAAATCCATTTCAAACTTTTCTAATTAGGGAAACACTTTACAATAAGGTTCGTTGGATAACTAATTTCGTCAACATGATCTAAGTCTGAATAATACTTCGACAGCTTTTATTCATCTTAGTAAATGTTAATTTCAACCTTTACTAATGCATTATTAAACTCAAAAGGTGTGCTTGTTAACATTATTAAATGCACTGTGAATTAACATTAATTAATAATGAATGACTGTATTTTCATTAACATTAACAAAGATTAATAAATACTGTAATAAATGTATTGTTCATTGTTAATTTGTCCTAGTTAATACATAAATTAACATAAACCAATGGAACCTTATTGAAAAGTGTTACCCTTATTAGTGTATTTATTATTATTATAAATGTAGTTTAAAAATAGGCTCCAGCTCCCCGCGACCCGTCAGAGGATATGTGGTATGGGAAATGGATGGATGGATGTAGTTTAAAAAGAAAAAATAATCAGGAATGTCCCAAGGTAGTTGCAATTCTGCAATACAGAAATACACAGCACTAAGGTTCTTTTTTTTTTATTTAATTTTCTTCCATTGTGCTGAATTGTGTCCATTGTGAGGGAAAGTTCAGTGTTTGATCTGATAAGTGTCAGATTTTTTTTGGGGGGGGGGGGGGGGGGGGGGTAGTAGGGGTCCATCCGTGGAGGCCGGGTTGAGTTGCCGAGGCAATTAACAGCAAAAGCTTAAAATAAGAAATAAATTTACATTGTGTGATATAATGTCGCAATTAAGAGAAATTCATTGGCAATAATGAAAAAGAGTCGCAATTAGAAGAAACAGTTACAATTACCTGTTGAAACCTGTCATTCTCTCATTCTAAAATAGATTATTCTTCCCCAATCTCTAAAATAACATAATGGTGATAGATCACACTGCTGATACATACATTATGAAAAATAAGTAGTAGCCAATGAATGGTGAATGTTAACGATGGATCATTTTGAAATAAGGAAATTAAAGTTCAGCCTAAGGGTAAAGTCAGGGTTGGATTTTAAATTGTTCATTCTGGGGTTTGATCACTCTAGTCTTATAAAGATGTCTAAGCAAACAGGTTTCTCACAAAATTACTGGCCTTGTACAAGGGCTTTTGCTTCTCAATCAGTAATTTCAAGGCTTTTTTTTCTGCATTTTCATTAACATATTCATGCGTACAGCAGGATACCAGAGTGTTTGTGAGCTGCAGAAACAGATTGGGCTTTACAAGAACAAAGTCAAAATTAATTAATCAGAGGAACTAATTTTGAACTAAACAAAATATAAACCCAGACCAAACATAAAGCATGTGCCACACAGTAGCATGCACTCTATTTTAATTTTAGGAGTGTGTACAGGTATTTTGACAGATTTCAGAAGTTTTAAATTAGTCTACTGTCATGTAGAGGGGTGGTCCTATTGTTCACTGTGATTGCATGAATGGCAAAGACATGTGTCCAAGGGCTGTGTAGAGCCATGATCTCTGGGCTTTAGATGCTCATCTTTGAAGCTTGACAAGTAAAGGCCCTGATATACTTCAAGAGAAATTGAATAATGAATTGGTGTGCTGCCATTTTAAACAAAATCAGGCCAAAGCGAAGTTCATTTTGAGTTTCTTTCAAGAGTTTGAAACAGCTTGCCAAAGCGAAGTTTATCGAAAAGTTCGCTCCATTTTGACCTTCGAACGACCACTAGGTGTGCTCTAGGCTCCACTTTCTTTGACATGGAATTCTTCTCCAAGGTATTTATAATTTCTTTTTATCCCTCAACGAAAAACAAAAAATAATTTTGCAGTGATTATATTGGGCCCTTAAATGTCACCTTTTGATTTCATAGTTGTCGATGTAACAGGATTGGTTGGCTTCAGTGAAAAACAGACAGAGCAAATTCAGACTTAATTCTGTTGGTGTCGCGAACAACTAAATAACCCGACTCAAAGGTCTTCTCCTCAGTGTAATCTTCCTCCAAAACATGTTAACTGAAATTTGACTCTTTTTTCCTTTGCTTTAAAAACTACTTTTTATTCATTATTTGTGCAAATAAATCACAATGAACAAATTATGCTTTTAATGTGATTCAAACATTAAAAGTACATTAAAATAATACAAAGAACATAAAACAATACAAAGAACATGTAAAGCATGTGCTGTACTTCGGAGCCCCACACATGAGATTGAAACAATAAATATCTGAAAAAAAGATATTTATAAAAAGATGAAAGATATTCATACTTCACCAGTAAAATATGGAGTGCCAGAAGGATCTGTCCTAGCTCCTCTGTTATTTTCAATATACCTGTACATGTTGCCCCTTGGTAATATTATTAGAATACATCTATTTGCACATCTCTTTGACCAAGCATTCAAATAATGCATCTCATAATCTTGTACTGCATTTATATCTGGTCAAATGCACATTATTATTCTTTAGCTTGGGTTAAACAAATCAATTTTGCTTGGTTGGAACAGCAGCTACGCTAATTATGTCTCAATTTGTTTATCTGATTTTGCTAACTAGGATTTACACAAACTTCAGTCTGGATCCAGAACACCTGAGAAGAGATGATGCCAACCCCTCAGAGGACCTCAGATGATGCCAACCCTGAAACAACATACAGAACTACCAAATGTTGCTATAAGTTTGATTGCAACATATAATATCTTCTGTTAATAGTGTTCATCGTCTGTTTGATTACGTCTTTAATAGATTTTTCTGTACATTTCTGCCATATGTACATTAACTAACAGTCACCACTGATAAGCTACTACTAAATATATTGTAGAAACTTAATTTTCTGTAAAGTTGCTTTGCAAGGATTTGTATCATGAAAAGTGCTATACAAATAAACTTGAATTGAATTTAAGTAGTTCCTATAATTAATTCCTTCAACTTGATATTTTGTTCCTACAACTTAATTTGTGTCCATGTTTCATTAATTTGAGCCCTAGTTAAATTAAAAATAAAAAATAAAAATAGTACAATGACCATGATTTTAACTAAAATGAAGGAACAAATAATAAGCAATAAGAAACAACTCACTAACCATGTGACGTCACAAGTTATAGTACTGCAAGATGGCAGAAATGTAGTTGAAAAACATATAACAGGATATTTCTTTTTTAAAATTTTGACTTTTGTCATGTTTGTTATACAATTGTTGATAAGAATGGAAGTCCATTTACTAAATGATGTTAACTTGACTAACTGCTTCATTCTTTCTTCAAGATACTGCTGGTACATGAATGTCCTCACTGAGGCTTCAAATGTACATGCATTACTATTTTAACAATATCGAATTGCATTAACCTGGAACATTTTGTGCGGAGGGGCCTGGAGTTCCTGGTTTTCAGCTCACCCTTTACTTTATGCACTTCAGGGTCAGGGTGCCCTAGGTCGGCATGTGCTAGTGGGCCCTAACGCTTTATGCACGGCATGCCTGAAGGGCATAAAATTAATTTACTAACGTTACCCAATATCATTTAAATGTGCTGTGCCTATACTGTAATGTGAATTATGATTTGATAGTAAAGTTTCATATTCAGATTATGTCACCATCAAATACATAGAAAGAGAGAGAGATTTTTTTCAAAGTTGTAAATAAAACAAAGATTACTGAAATACATTTTACAACAACATACTATTTCAGTCTTTCTACTTCAAAATTTCACATTTACTTCAATGTGTTTCATGCCATTTCTTTGTAATTATTTGTTAAAGGGGTCATATGATGAGATTACATTTTTCCTTTCTCTTTGGAGTGCTACAAGCTCTTGGTGCATAAAGAAGATCTGTAAAGTTGCAAAGACCAAAGTCTCAAATCCAAAGAGATATTCTTTATAAAAGTTAAGAGTCAGCCACGCCTACCTAAAACGGCTCGTTCTAACACGCCCCCACATATCTACGTCACTATTTGGGCTGCGTTATGCGACTCTTCCCACATCTTCACGCAAAGAAAGAAGGCGTAACTTTTATTCTCGCTGTAGTATTGTAGTATTCTCGCCTCCATGTTGTGAAGGCGCTGTGTGCTAAGGGACGTAACATTTCCATCACACGCTTGAGGAATTCGGCCAATCACAATGCAGTGGATAGCTGGCCAATCAGAGCACACCTCGCTTTTTCAGACCGATGAGCTTTGTAAAAATCGACGCGTTTCAGAAAGGCGGGACATAGAGGAGAAACAATAATGTACAGTATGTGGAAAATAATGTTTTTTGAAGCTTAAACCACATAAACACATTTTATTACACCAAATAAACAAAATTATGTTCTTTTTAGCAGCATCATATGACCCCTTTAAATTTGCAAGCAATTTCTGAGTGAAAATTGTTTTAAAGTAAATCCTACGCCATTTTTTCCCCCATAATTGTCATAAACAGTGTATCATTAAAAAAAAAGTGACAGATAGAACATTGCAAATACAAGAGCACCACCACCGCCTATTGGCCTTTGTTCAAAGGATATGCAAATAAAAATTATGCAGTACTTGCATAATCTTTGCATTTATTTTAAATGTAGTTACTTGTCAAATATTATTATAATTTTAACTGAGCACTGAAAGCTTCTATCAGTGGGTCTGTATTAGCTGACAAAGTGGGGCTGATGTGCTGTCTGTTGTCACAGGTGTAATCACAGGTGACTGTCAAAGCATTGACCCGACAGTTGCGCGAGTTTCCCCCCTACAGAGTCCCAACAGCAGGAAGCTGCATGAGCTACAGCACTGATAAACACCCAATAAAATTATAGCACGGACGGAAAGGCAAATGCATCCCAGATGGTGGGTGGTTGAGCGGGCAGATGGCACTGACTTTGCCTTACAGTCATGGCTAAATAGTCAGACCAACTCAGAATATGTTTTTTGTGTACTTGTACACGCATTCAAGTTTAATTATTAAGCAGTTGGCATGTTTCCTTAACACTGTTGTCTTAATGTAGGTAAGCTTCAGTGGGATCCACTGAGAATTGTACAATGGACAGCATGTGTCTTCAATGGGGCATTTCAGTTCAAGCCTGTTTTTCCTATAAAAAAAATTAAATAAAAATGTACATGTAAGAGCCCAATGACATCAAACTAGTTCCCCTTCAGGAACTCAAGCTGCATCGGAGAACGCTTTGGGAACGCCTTTCAGCATTTCTTCCCCCCGGGGAGCGGGCGCAGGTTGATATGTAGAGCACCGAGGATTCGCCCCCTCAGTTACCCCAGTATGAGGAGTTGTTGGAGGTGGTTACTCGTGCAGTAGTTAAGTTAAAAATTCATTTGCCCCCCCCCGAGAAACAGGCTGAACTGCAGAAAAGTAAATTAGATGAGCAGTTTCTGCAAACTAAGCCGCCACCTCCACGCCAGAGTCTGCCTTTTTTCCCAGACCTCCACACCGAGGTGTCGAGGTCGTGGGAAAAACCATTCTCGGCCTGCTTATTCATCCCGCCTCTGATTATTACGGCAATGTGGCGGGGTTGGGTGAATGCGGTTATAGATCGATGCCCCGGGTAGAACAGACGCTCGCAAGCTATTTGTCTCCCGACGCGGCATCGTCTCTAAAGACTCCAGTCTTGCCCTCCAAGCCTCTGTGAACCACTTCAGCGCTGGTGAGCAAGGGGTACAGGGCAGCAGGTCAGGCTGGTGCGTGTCTGCACACAATGGCTGTGTTGCAGGCATACCAAGCAGACTTGCTTAAAGGGCTAGATGAAGGTGAAGAAGTTAAAGCAGACGATATTTCAGAACTTATCTCTCCGTGCCACCAAGGAGACCACCCGTGCCATTGGGCGGTCCATGGCAGCTCTGGTGGCAGCGGAGAGACATTTATGGTTGACCCTGTCTGATATGAAGGAGAAAGACAGGGTCTTCCTCATGGACACCCCGCTTGCGCCTTCTGGTCTGTTTGGTGACGCCATCAACTCCGTCGTCGACAGATACCAGGAGGCTCATAAACAGGCGGTGGCATTCCATCGGTTTCCCCCGGCCGTGTACCAGCTCCTCATACAGGGAGGTTCACAAGTCTCGTACTCCCCCGCAACGGGACCAAGGTCGGCGACGCTCTAAGCCGGGAGCTTCCAAGGCCCGATCTGAGGGTTGTGCTTCATTCGAGGAAGCCCTCGACAAAGCGGTCCTGACAATCATGGCTTAGGACTGCTGAGTTTGGCCCCTACTGGGGAAGAGCGGGATGCACTGCAGTACACGGTGTCCGTCTCTCCTCAGAGCCCTCAGGAGATCAGTCTGCTAACCCTGCCAGAGTTCCAGGGCGCAGCAGTCTCCAACGAGCACACATTTCAGTGTCTTCCACCCGGAAACGTAGCAGAGCTGAGATGCTCGCCACCCCCTCGGGGATCTCTAGAGCAGTTAGTTCGATCATCTTCTGCCGGTCCTCCACTTCAGGGCACCGAGCTAGCAGTTCCAAGTACATCAGAGACCAGTCTTGAGAGACTGGTTCCCTTAGTAGACTATTTAGCAGCATGGAAACTACTGCCAAATGTGTCTCGTTGGGTCCTGCAGAGTGTAGAAAAAGGCTATCGCATTCAGTTCGGTGCTTCGCCGCTGCAATTCAACGGGGTCTGGAGGAAACCTTGGTTCTTGTCTCAGGGCCCGGTGCTGGGAGCTCCTTGCCGCCGCTTAAAGCTAGCGACCGATGCGTCCCTCACCGGTTGGGGTGCAGTCATGAGTGGCCACCTCATGGAGTCTGTGGAGTGGTCGCCATCTCACTTGACACAGCAACTGCCTGGAGATGCTGGCCGTGTTTCAAGCTTTGAAGCACTTCCTCCCGGACCTAAGAGATTGCATGTTGGTGTGCACCGACAACACAGCGGTGGTCTCTTATATCAACCACCAGGGAGGTCTGTGTTCGCGGCCCATTGTACAAGCTGGCGCCCCAGATCCTTGTGTGGTCCCAGAGCCAAATCATTTCATTGAGAGCAGTACATATTCCTGGGCATCTGAATATGGGAGCAGACATCCTGTCGAGGCAGGGGCCGAGGCCCGGGGAATGGAGGCTTCACCCCGAGGTGGTGAAGCAGATATGGAGAATGTTTGGTCAGGCTCAGGTGGACCTGTTTGCAACTCAGATGACATCGCACTGTCCCCTCTGGTTCACTCTGACTCATCCGGCTCCACTGGGGCTGGATGCTATGGTACAGACTTGGTCGAGGCTTTCCCGGAAAGGACGGAAAGGCGTTCCCAAAGCGTTCTCCAACACAGCATCTCGTTCCCTTCGGGGAACCATGGTTACATACGTAACCTGGAGACGTTATTGTTGAAGAAAATTACAGTGATCATCAGATGCACAACAACTGAACAAGTCATCTACCAGCATGTCTTGCCTGCTGTTTGTTAAAACATAAAATAAGTGTGCATTACGCAGAGGGAAGGAATATAACATTTTTTGTCTTCAGAGTGTTGACGTCAACAATTGGAGCACAATGATAGATTTGATTGTTCTGACAGTAGAAAAAACAATAAAAAAAAAAATCTGGCTGTAACTGTAGATCTACCTGGAGAGTTCAGTGAAGGATTAATCGGACTGATTCAAACTGGTAAACTGTGAGATTATGTCTTTTTGAATGAATCATTCAAGATGCTCTGAGTAGTTAATTGCATGTGAATTAGACTGTGAGGTTGTGCTCTTCAAATGCAAGTTGTGCTCACCAATAATTTTTCATATTCTATAAGCAGTTTAAAAACTGCTGCTGTAGACGATCTGTGCATTTTTCATATTGAATATATTGCATGAGAATCACCAAGCCTCCAGTTTTTCAGTCTTTAAAGGTGATTTAATTGTTTTCTTCCACAAACCCGTTGCAAAGCACAAACTACTTCATAGAGGTGATTGTATTATAAAACATGCATTCTATTTATGTATTGCCTTTCCAGCTCAAGGTCGATGAAGAACGTTTTAAAAAGACCAATGAAACTGACAGACATAGAAAAACTAATCACATCACATGAGGGAGGGAGGGAGAGAAATAGAAATAAATGGAAATAGGCTCATTCTGTTCTACATATTTCTAACGTTAAAAAAAAAGCATAACCTTCTACATAGGTATGTAAATTATACTTATTACTAGTTCAGCTCATTGGTCTTTTTGTGAAGTAATAATGAGTAAATATGTTTGATATATTATTCCAAAACACCACCAGCAGAAGATACTATTGACAATTTGTCCAGCTCATTTAAGCATTGACCGTTTTGTGAACCTGTTATGATGTGATGCAGATGCAAAGAGGCTGCTCTTGAAGGATGGGCTTTGTTGTTACTCGTATGCTAAAAGGATGTTTACGTGGTCTTAAAAGCCTTTAACAACGCCTTTTTAATTCTATGTGCAAAAACAACATGACCCATGTAAATGTCCTTACTTTTGCATAGACTATATAGCATGTAATACTAATCTATTAACACAGGGCTCCCAACTTTCATGTTCTCACGCTCTCATGTCACACATCTATTTTCTCATGTGGTGAAAAAACCATGGTGGAGCAAAGAGGAAATTGATAGCGCCGATAGACAAGATATAGCAGACAGCACAGTGCAGCAGCGAGTTAGTCAGACCAATTGTGGGAAAATGCATAACTGACAGCATCTAAATCATTACATATTTATGTACAAACAACTTTTTTTTTCGATAAACACATTTAAGAATCCATTTATTCCACATTTATTCCTGAAGACTGAATTCACGAAATCAATCAGTTGATACTATTGTATTTATGATCATTGAGATTTTCAATGGCATTTGTTTGAGCATTTGACTCATTTACTTAATCTCAAATGATTACATAATGTAAACAATACTACACTTAAAAAGCTTAAAATTAATAACATTTATATAGAAAATATGTTCTATCAGTATGCTGTGACAGAAAATGCAACATAAAATGATCCATTTTATATCATTTTAAGTGTAATCCAATTTATTTGTGCACTGTAATCCAAATCTTCAGATTGCATATTATTGTGTTTTGTGAGAAACTTACATTCAAAACTTTATTCAACAATATTCAGTCATTTGGACTACTTTTACAGATTTTTTAGCATTTTAGCAGTAAATTATTTTGATTATGCTTGTGCTGTATTGTGATCTGTTCTATACTGCATATATTCAGAATATAGTATATATTCTGTATATAGTAAGATATGGTTAGGGCTAGAGGTAGGAGTGGTATTAGTGGCTCAAAAAAATCTATTTAATGGTACATAGACACTAAAATTGTCATTGTATACTTTTTTTCTGCCCATTTTATATATATATATATATATATATATATATATATGGAAGGGTTAAGGGATCAAAAATATAACTATAAAACGGTAAAAAAAAATATTATGCAAATATATTTATTAAAAATATTATACTATTGTAATATGTAATAATGTTTACATCCATATTATACATTTCAATATCAAAACATACAAAATAGTATGTTTTTATACCTGTAAATGTTACCAATGCATAAAGAGTGAGACAAGGCTGGTCAAAAAAGGCAGGAAATGGCCATGTTAAACTGATCTTAACATATTATTAAAATTATAGAACATATAGCTTAATATTATTTGTAAATATTATTTTATGAATAGTGCAATGCTGTCTCATTTGAAATATGAGATATGTAGGAACAAGAATGTAACACAGCTCTACTCAACGACAGGCATGTTTCCTCTGTTTGGACTTCTGATCCTGAGTATCATATTTTGTGTATTGAATGTCAATTACAAATTCAGTCATATGTATTGGGTTTCAACTGCTGCACGAGCTGCATATCTACAACACAGCATTGTTGGTCATGATAAACACGTCCTAACACTGTTGCTGTGTCCCAGAGAAATCAATTTAACAGTGACATCCAAAGTGGAAACACATTCGTTTATTCTCTAACTTCCTGGAAATCGCTCAGATCCTGACACAGTCCAGATACACCATACATCATTCTGCTCTTGGGATGCGCAAAATGACTCAAAGCACTATGTGTGAAGTCTGTAACATTATCCTTGCAGTGCTTTTAGATTGATTGTTGAATGAAACACTATCATTGCATCCTAAATATAAACGGGCTAGTCCAAAATGCATTTTTTATGCATTATGATTAATATGCTTCTTCTATGCAATTCACTCGATCTTGCAAAATCAGATTTGTAATTCACTGCTGAGTTCTAGTCCCTTTTTTTGGAAATTGTGAATTGCATTCTTTTGAATAAGTACTTAGTGACCATTAAAAACGTATGTTCTATATAGTATCAGTCATTTGTCATATGACCTAATATCAACACCTCTCCCATGGCCTCATGGGATAGAGTGTCCAATGTATGTGCACTTTGTAATCTTGCTGGAAATAATAAGTCATCATTTCGCCTACTGTGAATTCAGACATACTAATCTTTTCACATACTGTTTATCGCTATATAGTGGAGAACTATGCATACAGTATTCACATACAGCCTTATTTCATAATCATTAAATCATTCATAAGTTGAGTAATATCCAATAGCGTGGTCATTAGTGTTGATTCTAATAAATTAGGTTATTTGGAGTGTAACGCTTCTGTAATTCTCACACATATACATCGGTGCACACAATATTGATAAAGTGGCCCGTTCAGTAACCATTAAATTATTTAAGAGACTCAAACGTGCATGTGATCCCATCCTGCTGCTGAAAATCGTTCAGTGCACAGCTGTGATTGCTGATATTGTGGTGGAACAAACAGTAAGACATATTGTGTATTTTTGATTGTTTTTCATCTCCCATGGGCGTGATGTTTAGAGATGTGTGAACATACAACCTCACGCAACTACACAATGGATGGCTAAACTGCATGTCTGTGTGTGTCTAAACTAGCACATTTGTATTTGTGGCAAATAAAATGGGAGGAGAAATGAGTGTCTGTTTATTGTAGAAACAAACAGTAAAGGGTTTAACTCATGCAGTGGGTAAACTTTACGAGTCATGTGTTTGCTTCATGGGTCGAGTGGTGTAATGGAAGAAGTGGATCGTTCATATTCATTGCAGACAAATTTATGTATTTATTTATTTCGGTTTGTCTGTTTCATTTATGTAGAGAACAGAGCATGAAGATCAAGCGTTCTGGTTGTTTTGGGGCTCGTATTTTCTATGAGTAAAAACACCTCCATGCATCAAACACCAGATCCAACAAACTAAACTGTGGTGTTCCATCAACACTTTAGAATGGATGTTTTGGTGGATAAAATCAATCATCCCAATTTGTAAATTGTTGAGAGAAACTCCCACCCACGGCACATGGGAAAATGGATATTGTGCGTGCATTTAAATTAAATAAGGAGTTCAATATTGCCACCATATTTTATAGTTTTTTTTTTAAAGAATTTGCTTCAATTCATTACATGAAAAGTGCATCTGTTACTAGCACTTTTTCATTTCAAGATTATTGTGACTCTGGCAGTAGGGCTGGGTGGTATGATGATATATACTGTATATCGTGCAATGGTAGAATTGTGTCAGGCAGTAGATATTTCGTTGCATCATTTATACTGCTGTGGAAAATATATTTGTGTAGCTATCAGTGGGCAGGACTGCTTTACATTATTTACACCTGATAGTGACAAAGAAACAATTAATAATACAAAAATACAGAGCTGGATGGTTCTCAGACAGTTCAAGATGAAGCAGAACTTGTTATTAAAAGGTGTCAGGCTTGACAAAAAGAATCATAAAGAATTTTTAAAGAATCATAACTTGCCACATTCAATTATAATTCATCGCACATGCAGTCACGTGTATATCGACTATTTTACAGTGGCTTCAAATGTGCCGAAAGTATTCTCTCATAATTTAGAGTCAGATCTATATAATTTAGAGTCTATCTTTACTATCGTTATCGTTTCTGACTAATTATTTTCTCGATGGAGGCAAACCATTATTTATAATGTGATATAAGATTAGGTCATTTTGCCAACCACTATGGGGTTCGGATAGCTTCCAGTGTTGCAATGTCTACTTTTTAAGTGACTTTGGGCATTTTTCTATTTTTTTCTTACAATTGTTGTTTTTGTTTTTTTTACTTATAGACTTACTTGAATAGTTGAGTCATCTTTTGGGGATCTTGGCCCTTAAAACACAATACAATGTAAATATTTCTGTCAAATTTCCCCACCTGCTGTTTGAACCACACTCTATATTATGTCTTTCTTAACTTTGCAGTTTGTTTCTCCGTTCATCACGTTTCTAATTTTTCCATCATCTTATTTGATTGTCACTTCTTTCACCTGTTTAATTTTAAAACTGTTTAATGCATAATTTATGTCAGTTTATGCTACAATACAAAATAATAATAAAAT
>NW_015505974.1:562800-573654 GCF_001515645.1 Sinocyclocheilus grahami | reverse complement strand
TATTTATATAATTTTTTTTTTGTTATCAGTTTGTGCTACTTGCTTATTGTGGTCCTCTTTCAGACCAGGTTGTTTATTTTCTTGCGAGATCTGGCAACAATGATAGATTTCAACGAGAAGTGTCTTGCCCTCACGTGAGGTAAGCTGATGCTGTAGTTCAGTAAAGGTTCGGTAACGGTAAACTCCCACTCTGCGGTCTAATGCCCAGTCTGGGTTACCCAGAGGAACTCGTGAGAGGGTGACCAGCAGAGGGAAGTGTTTTACTACTTCCACCTCCTCAATAACCCCATATTCTGTCACACTGACTGGTCCTCTTTCAGACCAGGTTGTTTATTTTCTTGCGAGATCTGGCAACAATGATAGATTTCAATGAGAAGTGTCTTGCCCTCACGTGAGGTAAGCTGATGCTGTAGTTCTGTAAAGGTTCGGTAACGGTAAACTCCCACTCTGCGGTCTAATGCCCAGTCTGGGTTACCCAGAGGAACTCGTGAGAGGGTGACCAGCAGAGGGAAGTGTTTTACTACTTCCACCTCCTCAATCACCCTATATATATATATATATATATATATTATGGATCAACGATAATTGCTTTATTTATTTATTTTTTACTTATTGTTTTACATAAACTTATTATTACATTTGTAAAAGAGAGAGTTTCTACTAGGCCTTTCTGCTCTGCCATGCAATCCTGTATCAGACATTGGGCCACTCTTACTGGTATTAGTATCTTGTTGTTGCTATTTACATACAGTTGTGCTTGTGCGCTATGGTCCCTGTCAGTCGCATCATTGGAAATCGCCAACTCTTACTGAATATGAATGATGTCCAGCAAGTTGTGTGGTCTCTCTGCAAATCACTGTCAGTGTGAACACCCTTAAAATGTGTGTGTGTGACAGCTGCTATTAGTGTACCAGCAAACCTCAGGAACGTGTGTTCTGGAAATAATCCACAAAAACTGCGGTTTACCATACTTACAAGCTAAAACAAGCACAGAGCCGTTTATTATAAGCGGACATGGCAACAATGGACTAAATCCTCCTACTCGCGTTTCAAGATCGTGGAAGCCCCGCCCTTTTCTAACGTCACCCTGATTAGGATCTCTCCTCGCGCTTGTATCAGCTACACTAGAACAGTTCAGGTTGTGGCAGCAGTGCCCGAAGTGCGCCAAACCACGGCATTATTGCCATATTCTGGAGAATCAGTCCATTTTCTCGGGGGGGAAAAATTACTCGGAAGGGATTTCACGTCCGCTGAAACATCTTCAGCACCCAACAAATATAATCTGATAATCCCCAGACTCCCAAAATTGAGGGAACAGACCGGGACCGTTGGGACTTCTAGGGCATATTCTGGTTACTACTGCGCAAAAAAAGTACAGAGAATCGAATTATACATAGGCTACTTGTATTGTGGAGCAAACGGATCGGATGCATTAAACGCCCCGTTATTCAGGGCACTGTTATTAAGCTTTTGTTTTGAGGGGGTTGAACAGCCGCACTGGATTCAACGCTTGGGATGCGGGATCCCTGAACTTATCTGCTTCTTGTCCGCGGACTTTTCATCTGCAGAACCAGAGAGTCGATGAGCATCTTATTCGGGCTTTGGATTTGATCCCGATTCCTGGCTGTACTAAACTCTTCTGCAGACGTTGCACTGAGTGCCGTTTTAGTAACCGCTGACTCTCTGTCGTATAGTGAAGGGTGGGCAGAGGTGGATTGCGTTGAAGTTGCATGAATCGCCGGATCGCTCTTTGCAGATCGCGATATCAGATCGGATATTTGGCGCAAGGCGTGAAGCGCGATGGTGATGTTGGCGACTTTTTGGATAGTCCTGCTGGTCGCGTTAAACGCTCCAGGTAAGTCCATGAGTTCAATTGAAGGATGTTCCTTTAGTCAAATATGCGCTTCTTCTCATTCGTCAGATCAGGCGGCTCTAAAAGACTCAACAGATCTATGCATGGTTCATAACTGTGTAAAGTTAAACTAAACCCTCTGATGATACAGCGTTGCCATAATTAAGATAAATGAACTCGAAGTGAACGCGTGAAAGCATAAGATGCAGGCAGATGGCGATAGTGATGCTGCGCTAGAATATGTGTGCTGCTTGTTAGTTGTGAGTTATTGGAGAGCTCAGGTGATATCCTATAAGGGAAGAGAAAGATGAGTAAAATAGTTTTCAATAAATAAATGATATCCATGTTTACATATAAAAGTGATGATCTATCTATCTATCTATCTATCTATCTATCTATCTATCTATCTATCTATCTATCTATCTATCTATCTATCTATCTGTCAACCATCTGTCTGTCTGTCTGTCTGTCTTTGTCTGGATCATTTGACGCCAGATGTCAAATGAGTGGATGGAGACGGATCATGTCACCCGTAGAGATGAATCATTCACGTTACAAATTGATAACGAAATACCTGCTGCTTTTATTATTATATTAAACATTTTGTGTCAGGTGTTTACTATTTGAGAATAAATAAATGCATAAATAAATACCTGAACAAATGAAAATATATATCATGGGTCAGCACTGATGTGATGGTTATTTATTTATTGTCTAGAATTGTTCTTTTTTCAAGACATTAAAAAATACTTCAAGAAATGCAGTTCATATAAAAAAAATGACTTGAATGCACCTCTTGGTGTCTGTAAACTATAAAAATAAACTTTGGCATAATGTTTTATTATTATTTCTTATATAGGTAGTAAGACATTAAAAAATACTTCAAGAAATGCAGTTCATATAAAAAAAAAATGACTTGAATGCACCTCTTGGTGTCTGTAAACTATAAAAATAAACTTTGGCATAATGTTTTATTATTATTTCTTATATAGGTAGTAAATCAGCTTTGTTTGGATATTATTAATATTTGGGGGTGTTATTATATTTAAGTCACCTTTATTTGTCGTCATTGGTCTAACACTGAAACAAAGCGACCAATTTAACTTTTTTTAACTCAAGTTAAAAATTGAATAGAAATTACAGAAATCATTGTCAAGTTGCAAACAAAAAAACATATTTTAACATTTGGGATGCATATAGCTGCATTTGACTCATTTTTTGACTCAATGACTCAACATTCTAGTTATTAACATTATTTATTTTTTATTTTTGTGTAATAACCAAATAGTGCTTTATATTGTTACTGTAGCTATTGTTCTAGTCAAGAATTGGTTGCAATTAGTGAGCTTTCACTTGAATGTCAGATTAAAGCACTTGCTTTGTCTGTGATTGATATATGTGTCTGTGATTGATATATGTGTGACTCCTCTATGAAGATCAGAGAAGCTGCCCTCCCTCATTCATCCCCTCTACCTGAATTTTCTTTCCTGTGAAACAAATGCATCACATGGAGTGACACAAAATCCTGATTGAAACACGCAGTTCCCTTTTTAAAATCATCCTGTTCCTTTATCTGCAAGATTATTCAATTCATGTGCGTTCCCCAGAGTCCCTGACCAGCATTAGGTGTCTTTTAATAAACTGCTCTTGAGAGTATATTTTCCAATCAATACTTCACTGCTGACCTCTGATGTTGTAAACAAACCGTCTGATGTATTGGCTGGTCTTAAAGCACATCTTTGGCCTGCCCCCAGAGGCTCTATAGAAGAAGCCAAGCCAGTCAAAACAGCTGTTTGGGGTCAGCTGTGTGAAAGGCTTATGTTATAACCCTTGAACCTTCTTTCACTGGGTGAATCTTCCCTGTATCATCTCCCTTTTTCACTCTTAATTGATGAAGACAAGCCTGAGACTTGATTAAAACATTCATAAGCAATGACATGTTGCTTCTCAGTGTACTGCTGCTCTTTGTAGTGATATAATGCTTTGTTAAAAAGCTGTGCAAGGCTCACTGAATTCCTTGCCCTTACCATAAGGAGATGATTTTATCGCTAAGCTTTGTGTAATATATGGCACCTTGTACAGTTGCAAATATCCTAGCTTGAACATGTTGCATTTGGCGTGACTCCAGAAACAGAACCACACGGTGGCCAAATGTCTGTGCGTCTCTAAGGCTGCTTTCAGATTCAGTTCCTGTAGACTTTTGTCATGTGATCTAAAGTTGCATGGGAAGATGTTGCAGGATCTAGATGTGGAATTCTGCCCAAGCGAAATTGTCGATGGTTGCACACAGTTTTAAAAGAGTCAGCAAATTTGAGCATTTGTTCCTGTGGGTAAGGGATGACTTCCGAAAGAATTCTTTGACTTGCGTTTCCCACCATTAGCAATGACTGTTAACCGAACAGAGCAAAATATTGAACCTTCTTGACATTAATGACATGCATAGAACTATTCATTTCTTCCCAGGCTATAATTTTAAGACTTCAAAGTCGTACAGAATAAAATCCCAGGGCAATAAATGGGAGAATACAAAAAGTTGCAAAGATCCGTTCAGACAAGATCCTTGAGCAAACAAACCCAAGCATGCCCTGTTGGCAAGACACCTTGCAAATCTAAATGATATACACAACCCTGGCGTACTGAACACATCCCTCTTTGTTCACCTCTGTGCAGTGTTTACTAGACACTTGCCATGCAATTAACAGCTGGAATGGGGGTCTTAGAAGACATCTGGTTATTGTTTCTCCTTCTGAAACAAAGCAATCACTCAGCATAAATCAACTCTACGTGCACATGTACATGTCAGAGCTGGCAGGGCTGCCCTCCGTCTGCGTTTGCAAACACGTGCAGCTACACGTACAGCTGAATGCTTAACGCTGCTTCAAAGTCGAGTAAAATAATGAAGCGTAATGGATTATGTGGATGCAGTTCTGCTTGCTGTGCTTCGATGCCCAAGGCTCTTCCATTGAAAAGCATGGGCAGACGTGTCGTAATTTATAATGTTATCTGCTTTGAGATTCACGCCCCCTTTTTTGCCAAGTTGTAACCCGCCAGACTAATCTATTAACAGGGCAATTTGCATCCTGTTGGTTGTAATGCAGCCTGAGTAATCCATCGGGTGTGCTGATCTATTGATAATGTTGAGTAAAATAATGAAGCGTAATGGATTATGTGGATGCAGTTCTGCTTGCTGTGCTTCAATGCCCAAGGCTCTTCCATTGAAAAGCATGGGCAGACGTGTCGTAATTTATAATGTTATCTGCTTTGAGATTCACGCCCCCTTTTTGCCAAGTTGTAACCCGCCAGACTAATCTATTAACAGGGCAATTTGCATCCTGTTGGTTGTAATGCAGCCTGAGTAATCCATCGGGTGTGCTGATCTATTGATAATGTCTGAAATGGCTCAGCACTAGGCCAGATCAATCAATAGATTGACGCTTTATGAACTCGCAAGTCTTTTTTAAAAGGACTGTTCAACCAAAAAATGAAGATCCTGTCATGATTTACTTATCCTTGTGCCTTTCCGAACATGTATGGCTTACTTTATTTGTGTTCCACATGCAAGTCATGGAGGTTTGGAATGACATGAGGGTGAGTAAACGATTTTGGGTGAACTGTCCCTTTTACTTCGTTTATAGGGCTCTTCCACTTTAACGTGATGGTTCTCTTCAAGGAACACCGAAAATTCCTACATGCTGCTGTAAAGTACGGTGGATTTCACTAACACATGCTGGGCTGTGATACTCCATGCCTGTGCTGTAATTCCCCTTGTGCATATAAAAACACATCTAAATCTTCTTTGTGGCTAAAATTCATTCAACAAAGCAAAAAAGTTGGAAGAGAAGAGTAATGGAACGGACTGTGCCTTTGATAGTGATTACATGACTTACAGCTCTCCATTTAGAGTAAAACAGCTGCCATACGGATAATTCCTTCTAACCTCCAGTGTTTGGTGAACCATCATTGATTCGTAAATCATAATTTCCTCCTGTGATACCTTTTTAGTAGTACTTTTTCTATTTACGGAATGGAAAACTTTTTAGCGCTTCAGATATAGGCATTCATCATGGTTTAGCCCGATTTAAGGAGCACTTCACGGAGGAGCTCTGATCTATACCTTAATTATTTGAACCCACCACAAACATCAATTTTGCTAAGAGGGCTGGTTCAAGGTGAAATACCCAGGAAAGTGGTTTGTGAGTGCGTGTCGCAATCAGTCGAGTTAATCCGAGGGTAGAAAAATGGCTGAATGCCAAAAATGATTTTTGTAAAGCACTTTCAGCTATTGCATGTACAATATGAAAGGTGGTTTATCAGTTAAATTTATATATAAAATATGTACAATATACATGCCAATGCATTTTTATTTTCATGAAATTCACTTAATGATTGATGCAAATACAAATGGCAGTTTTCAACGCATCAATCAGTTGGTGAATTGCTGATCAAGAACTGATTCAATGTTCTTTTTTTTTAGTAGACAAATGTGTAATGTCAGTCAAAAAGAACAGTAATTTCTTTCTTTTTCTTTTCATTGAAATAATGTGCTGTAATGTTAAAAAAAGTGAATAGGATCCATTCTGATTTTAGGTTGACTTTAATATTTTATAAACCAGAATGTCACAGAATGGAACAAATACCCAGTTGGCCTTGTTACCCATGAGTCTCCTTTCCACAGAGCATGACAGCTGATTCTGTGCATTCTGCACTTTGATCACAAAGTCTTGCCTGATTTGTGTAGAGATGATCCTGTGGTTCATGTAAAAGATCAGGATTATTTTCTTGGCTGGAGGAATCATGTTTGAATTCCGTTTGAAGTGGTTCAATCAAGAGAGAGAAGAAGAACATCTTGTGATATTCCCCCACTTGCATGTTTTGATTATCCCATTGACTGTGAAAGCCATATCTGAGTGACATTTTTAATTTGTGAGTTTTGCCAACACTCTCTAAATTGTTGCGATGGGCAATATCAGTTCGCCTGGGGTCTTTCACGGATGTGCAAGATTACAAATTCGTAAAAGAGTTCAGCAAGGGGAAATATACATTGTTTGCTGCAAAAGCTCGGCTCTCTTTCACGTCAACTGGCTTAACGCTTTTCTTTATGTGCAACGACAGGAATTCAGTCATTCACTTTGAGGTCAAAAGTTGAGCCTATTAATGTCAGGCTTCTTTGAAGGTCTAAATGATATACAAGCTGTTGTGACCCCAACAATAGATGGCTTAAATGACAGACAACTGTGTGTGTGTGTGTGTGTGTGTGTGTGTAAAACCATCACTTGTTCCACCCATGGTAAACTAGGGTAAATTCAGACAGATGGTTAACACTCCTCAGTTGTATTTGCAAATGTGTTGAAAATCTGTTTTATTCCCAAGTAAAATGTTCATTATTTTTGCATTAGGTTACTCGCTTTAACATGATTTCCATACTGTTTTAAACCATTTTCAGTTCACATCAGAATATATTACATAAGTGTGAACTGAAACGGTTTGGGTTTTAGCAGCTGCAGTCACGCTTTGATGCCGTTTAACACATATAACCATTTTTCTTTGATGGTGTTTAACAATGAGGTGCATTAAAAAGCCACTTTCTGTTTATTGATTTCATTAACGTCAGTGTGGCGTCAGTGTGCCCATTCATTGAACTGGAGTTTAGACATGCATTTTAAATGCATAAAATGGCAGCTTTATTTATTTATTATTCTACTAAGAGAATTGTGTTATTTCTCCCAGTAACCTTGATTTCATATGTTCTATGCAAACTGTGATTGTATTTCATTGAAAATGGCCTTGTTCAGTATTAAACATTGTCTTTCACGATCTTGTGCTGAAATGTTGGCCTAGTTATCAAATGCATCTGTTTGCTCTATTCAAATGCTGCAGACTTGGCAAAGATGCTGGCTCTATTTTAAAACCTTTGTAGACACGGTTTTAAGGTATCATAGGTGAGCGCCCAACACGAAGGCAGTTCCAAAATATAATTATGTTGCATCCTTAGATATTTTTTTTTAGCCAAAGGAAGCATCACACATATGCATTTTGACCCATATGGCAATGTGTAGGTATGCATGAAATTCATTCATTATTGAAAAATAAAAAAGTTCAGTAGACTATTTTACCCAACTTTTTTGCAGTTTATTATTAAGGTATCACATTGTTAGGATGGCAGCATGCTAATTCTCAAACTCAGTTGTACGTTCAATCTCCCATGCACTTTTATGCAGAGATGTCCTGATCATTCACTTAGGAGGGTCAATTTCAGTTAGTATGCTGCCTTAGAATGTCCCTATGAGACAACAGAGCCACTTGTATTGTTATCTGGGTAAATACAGCTTTTAATTACTGCAGTTTAAAACAAAGTAAGGTGTGATTTACATGTGAGAGAGCAGGTTATCGTGTACCCCTCATCATCAAGCAGCAGTGATCTATGGGGTCTGCCCAGCCACTCCTGAAATTAACAGCGTAGAAAAGCTATTAACATGAACCGTAGTCCACAGCGGTGCTCAAGATGAAATTGACTGTGCCAAAACAGCAGCAGCATACTCAATCCACTCGGCTTCAGTGAGCAGAATACATTGTCTGCACAAATGAAAGAGATCACAATAAAAACATCACTCAAAATACATCACATTAGTTGGCTGTGCTTGCAGTTCTGTGCTATAGGTTTGTCGATGGGTACTTGCCACCAGTCCTCTATCGTAATGAGAATATGGTCGCAAAGGTGAGGTTTTATAGGAGGAAATTACTGTTTGTCAGTAGCAATACTTTTGAGTTCTTCAAATACACTGGAAAAGAGTTGGTTTAGATTTGAAGAGCTGAAAATGATAAAAAGTGCTGTGTGAGGTGTTGTAACACCCTGTTTCACAAAACTAGATTTCTGTCATTGTTGGTAGATCAGGGCAAGTCCAGGATTTGGCTAAATTGGTCATGATTATCATCTCTCATCCTGATAGTGACCCCCATTGTCCAAGGCATCACACAAACCTTGAAGTTGGAAATTACTGATTTTAACCTCCAAAGCAAATAAAAACATGCATTGTTTTCAAAATTGCTTTTTTTGGATTTTATTTTAATATTTAAAATATGATATGTAAAATAAAATATGATAATCAGTGTTTATTAAGTCCAATCGATTTAAAATATTAGTATTCATGTTGTAAAAATGTATTCAAGGAGTAGAGATGCATATTAAGTCTACTTTTTTTTTTTTTTGTAAAACTACTCTGTAAAAAAAATCTTCAAAAGTTAATGTTTAATTCATTGCTACCTGCTGTTTCTTTTTCATTGTTTGTGAAATTTACTATATATATACAGATGTGCTCAAAATTATTCATGGTAAATATGATCAAAGAAGGCTGTGAATATAAATCTGCATTGTTTATCCACTTGATCTTTCATTCAAAAATAAAAAAATAAAAAAATTGAACCTTTAATTAAAGTAAAAAAAAAAACATGAAAGTGGGGGAAAATCACATTATGAAATAAATATTTTTCTCTAATACAGTAAGAGGACGTTTGTCTATATCGTCCTAATGCATGGTGAGGAGGAGAGTTTGAGTGGCCAAAGAGTCCAAGGATCACAGCTGGAGAACTGTAGAAAATAGTTGAGTCTTGGGGTCAGAAAGCCTAACAAAAAACATTGTTGTCTGAGAGGGTTTCAAGAAAAAAAACTAGAAAAGAAAACGCTCTCATCCAAAAACAAACTCCAGCATATGTATTTGCTAGACATGACTGGAACTTTAAACTGGACTGGGTTCAATGGTCAGATGAAACAAAAAAAAATAGCTTTTTAGCAGCAAACACTCAAGATGGGTTTGGTGCACACAGGGATAAAAAAGTACCCCATGTGTACAATTAAATATACTGCTGGATCTTTAATGTTTTGGGCCTATTTTTCTGACGGAGATCCTGGATATCTTGTTCAGATAGATGGCATAATGTATTCTATAAAATACCAATGGATAAAAAAATAAAAACTGACTGTCCATGCTAGAAATCTTATAATGGGCCATGGTTGGATCTTCCAACAGGACAGTGATCCACAAACAAACATTAAAATCAAAACAAAAATGGGTCACTGAGAACAAAACCAAGCTTCTGCCCTGGCCAACCCAGTTCCCTGAGCTGAACCCTATAGAAAATGAGTGTGGTGAACTGAAGAGGAGAGGCATCAACATGCAGCTGGAAATCTGAAGAGTCTGGAGAGATTCTGTATGAAGGAATGGTCTCTGATCTCCTGACAGATATTCTCTAAACTCTTCACGCATTATAGTTGAAGACTCAGAGCTGTTCTCTTGGCAAAAGGAGGTTGCAAAAAGTAAATCCTTCTCTTCACTCTCTGAGGCAGAAGTCTCCAAACTCATCCTTTCTAATCATCCTACTACTTGTCCGCTTGATCCTATTCCATCTCATCTCCTTCAAGTAATTTCTCCTGCAGTTGTACCTGCACTCACTCACATCATTAACACATCCCTTCGCACTGGTGTTTTTCCCTCAACATTTAGACAGGCTCGTATAACCCCACTACTTAAGAAACCCACCCTTAACCCATCTCTTTTAGAGAACTACAGACCGGTTTCCCTTCTTCATTTCATTGCAAAAACACTTGAACGAGCTGTGTTCAAACCAGTCTCTGCCTTTCTCACACAGAGCAACCTCCTTGACAGCAACCAGTCTGGTTTCAGAAGTGGACATTCGACCGAGACTGCCTTGCTCTCAGTTGTTAAAGCCCTAAGACTGGCAAGAGCGGATACCAAATCTTAAATACTTATCTTGCTGAATCTGTCCGCTGTTTTTGACACGGTCAACCACCAGATCCTCCTTTCAACCCTATTGGCAAAGGGCATCTCAGGAACCGCACTCCAGTGGTTTGAGTCTTACCTATCAGATAGGTCCTTCAAAGTATCTTGGAGAGGTGAGTTGTCCAAGTCGCAACATCTAACTACTGGGGTGCCTCAGGGCTCAGTTCTTGGACCACTTCTCTTCTCTGTCTACATGGCATCATTAGG
>NW_015505974.1:559684-562161 GCF_001515645.1 Sinocyclocheilus grahami | reverse complement strand
AACCATATCTCCTTCAAAAACAACCAGAAACCTTGGAGTTATGATTGATGATCTGCTCACTTTCTCAGACCACATTGCTAAAACTGCCCGGTTTGCTTTATTCAACATCAAGAAGATCAGGCCCTTTCTTTCGGAACATGCTTCACAACTCCTTGTTCAAGCTCTTGTTTTGTCCAGGCTGGACTATTGCAATGCTCTCTTGGCAGGTCTTCCAGCCAGTTCTATCAAACCTTTACAATTAATCCAGAATGCGGCAGCAAGATTACTTTTTAATGAGCCAAAAGAATGCACGTCACACCTCTGTTTATAAGTTTGCACTGGCTACCAATAGCTGCTCGCATAAAATTCAAAGCATTGATGTTTGCCTACAAAACCACCACTGGCTCTGCACCCCTCTACCTAAATTCATTACTTCAGACTTATGTGCCCTCTAGAAGCTTGCGTTCTGCAAGTGAACGTCACTTTATTGTGCCATTCCAAAGAAGAACACAATCACTTTTACGGACTTTTAAATAAAATTTTCCCTCCTGGTAGAATGACCTGTCCAACTAAATCCGAGCAGCTGAGTACTTAGCCATCTTTAAGAATCGGCTAAAAACACATATCTTCCATCTTTATTTGACACTCTAACTCTAGCACTCTCTATTCTAATTCTATTCTTAAAAAAAAAAACACTTGTCCCTTTTAGACTTGCACTCTATTCATTTGCTGCTTGTTTTCTTAAAAAAAAAAAACACTTGCTTCTAATCTTTTTGTATTCTATCTGTTTTCTTTTTATTTATTATATTATTAAAAAAAATCTTGCTACGTGTACTGCGTTAAGCTAACTGAGACTTGTTATAGCATTTGTATATCATTGCTCTTTTGTTGATTTTGATTGCTTCCATTGTCCTCATTTGTAAGTCACTTTGGATAATAGTGTCTGCTAAATGACTAAATGTAATATATATATATATGCAAAACATTAGGAATCTAACATCTATTATACAGTATAATGCTTCAAAGAGACCCACAAATGTGGCTCTACTCACTGTATATCCAACACTAAAAGCTTCTTGTCTGAGGAACCTAGAAACGCTGGTGCTTGTTTTGACACCATGATAATTTCATCTATGCCACCTCCCGCCTCACTTCCTTTCCCTTTGCTGTTTTGTTGTCTGCGCTGTATTGTGTTTTCTGGGGATGAAAGAGTCTGGGACAGGTCTGTGCGGTATATTCCCTCATATAGATCACTGCCTTTCAGGCTGGTTAAAGTGATTTCCTCAACTCCAAATCCTCTTCTTAGTTGGATTAAACATTTTGGGGGAATGAACACTTCCAATGATGGATGAGCATCAACCACAGAAATGCAATTATTCAGAATGTGAATTTGTCTAGCTCTGAAATGTAATCCAAGTAATAACTTGGCACCATGCAAACTTGATTCTGCAAAATTGTAATAATTTTGTTTTCAGACTCCTTCGGTTCTGTTTACCCACTAGGCTTGTTGCTTATTGGTGCTTACCTTGTGAAAAACTAGCTGTGGAGTTTCTAGTATCCAAGATTTACTTCAAGTAGTTGCTCTCATTTTCGGTTTTGTAATATTTGTTGTATACAAAATGTAACATTTGATTGCTTCGTTTACTATGGCCAGAAACACTTTTCTTGTTTAGCTGTTTTTAGATGTTTACAATTGGCTCATTCACAATTAAATTGACCCAAATGGTCCACGGTTTCATGTCTTTGAGCTGGTTGGCTTGTTGCATGCACCTGTAATTGCCAGATGGGGATGTGCTCTTATTTGAAGTGGATCTTTTGAAAACCAAAAACTAGATGAAGCAGGGTCATAAAAGAGGATGTTGATCAGAAGCAGGTGTCTCCCAAAGGGTCATGGAGCTTGTAAGGGTGAAAAACCTACAGAACTCATCAGCTCAAACCTCAATAAGTGCTGCTTAAACCCAAGAGGTCACAGGAAAGTCTTTTATTGCATGTCTCTCTTTCTGTTTGTCTGTCCTCCTTGGAGAGAGATAGTCATAACTGTCTGACAATGACACATGGCACTGCGTTTGGCGGGGGCTGCTCACCGGATGGAGTTCTGCTGTGAAAGTGATTATACAGACATTTGGGTTGGATGGTTAAACATTAGCATGCAGATGAGAGCTCCATCCAATTCCCTTGGAGTAGCTGGGTTTATTCGGTACTGGGGTGATGCATGGAAAGCTGCCCTGAGCTATAAGGAAGAACAGTGAGAGTGACAGCCAAATAATATTACTATGGTGAATTTACCTCATGGACCACTGCTAGCAACCCCTGCAGACTGTTAATTCAGCATTTGAAATGCTGGTTGGAACTCATGTGTTGTGCGCAGTGGGAATTTTGATGCAAGCGCAATTAATTTTTGTATCTTATCAATATGGGTTTGTCATTTTCACAAAAGTGTTTTTTTTTCAGCACAAAAACCTGCATCTATCTATCTATCTATCTATCTATCTATCTAT
>NW_015505974.1:549451-558521 GCF_001515645.1 Sinocyclocheilus grahami | reverse complement strand
ATTGCTCTTTTGTTGATTTTGATTGCTTCCATTGTCCTCATTTGTAAGTCACTTTGGATAATAGTGTCTGCTAAATGACTAAATGTAATATATATATATATGCAAAACATTAGGAATCTAACATCTATTATACAGTATAATGCTTCAAAGAGACCCACAAATGTGGCTCTACTCACTGTATATCCAACACTAAAAGCTTCTTGTCTGAGGAACCTAGAAACGCTGGTGCTTGTTTTGACACCATGATAATTTCATCTATGCCACCTCCCGCCTCACTTCCTTTCCCTTTGCTGTTTTGTTGTCTGCGCTGTATTGTGTTTTCTGGGGATGAAAGAGTCTGGGACAGGTCTGTGCGGTATATTCCCTCATATAGATCACTGCCTTTCAGGCTGGTTAAAGTGATTTCCTCAACTCCAAATCCTCTTCTTAGTTGGATTAAACATTTTGGGGGAATGAACACTTCCAATGATGGATGAGCATCAACCACAGAAATGCAATTATTCAGAATGTGAATTTGTCTAGCTCTGAAATGTAATCCAAGTAATAACTTGGCACCATGCAAACTTGATTCTGCAAAATTGTAATAATTTTGTTTTCAGACTCCTTCGGTTCTGTTTACCCACTAGGCTTGTTGCTTATTGGTGCTTACCTTGTGAAAAACTAGCTGTGGAGTTTCTAGTATCCAAGATTTACTTCAAGTAGTTGCTCTCATTTTCGGTTTTGTAATATTTGTTGTATACAAAATGTAACATTTGATTGCTTCGTTTACTATGGCCAGAAACACTTTTCTTGTTTAGCTGTTTTTAGATGTTTACAATTGGCTCATTCACAATTAAATTGACCCAAATGGTCCACGGTTTCATGTCTTTGAGCTGGTTGGCTTGTTGCATGCACCTGTAATTGCCAGATGGGGATGTGCTCTTATTTGAAGTGGATCTTTTGAAAACCAAAAACTAGATGAAGCAGGGTCATAAAAGAGGATGTTGATCAGAAGCAGGTGTCTCCCAAAGGGTCATGGAGCTTGTAAGGGTGAAAAACCTACAGAACTCATCAGCTCAAACCTCAATAAGTGCTGCTTAAACCCAAGAGGTCACAGGAAAGTCTTTTATTGCATGTCTCTCTTTCTGTTTGTCTGTCCTCCTTGGAGAGAGATAGTCATAACTGTCTGACAATGACACATGGCACTGCGTTTGGCGGGGGCTGCTCACCGGATGGAGTTCTGCTGTGAAAGTGATTATACAGACATTTGGGTTGGATGGTTAAACATTAGCATGCAGATGAGAGCTCCATCCAATTCCCTTGGAGTAGCTGGGTTTATTCGGTACTGGGGTGATGCATGGAAAGCCGCCCCGAGCTAAGGAAGAACAGTGAGAGTGACAGCCAAATAATATTACTATGGTGAATATACCTCATGGACCACTGCTAGCAACCACTGCAGACTGTTAAAGCAACATTTGAAATGCTGGTTGGAACTCCAGTGTTTGCACTGTGGGAATTTTGATGCAAGCGCAATAATTTTTTGTATCTTATTAATATGGTATTGTCATTTTCACAAAAGTGATTTATCACCACAAAAACCTGCATCTTATTCCCTAACCACCCATGATCCAGTTTAAATAAATGCTGTCTCTACTTGTGAAGCATCATTGTCATACTTCACACCATAAAAAATGTAAAAATGAGGCTGATCAGAGAATGGATATTTTTTATGTTATAATATATATATTTGTAATTAAGTAACCATATATATATATATATACATTTTTACACTGAAAAAAAACCCTTGAGCTTGTTTATACGTAAAACGAGAAAGAAATCTGAAATCAGATTAATTATCCATTCTCTGAATGTAATATCTAGTCTAAATAAATTATTAATTGTTGCTTCTCAATTATGTTTATTTTGTGTCAAGAATTGTTAACATGTATCCATGGAAGCCTGTTTCCGCTGCAGAATTAAGTAAATACTTTTTGACTTTTTATCTCATAATTCTGAATTCATATCTTGCACTACTGATATATATATATATGTTTTTTTCTTTCAGAATTGCAACTCTTAGTGTATATTCTGCAGTTCTAACTTTTTTTCTCAGAAAAAAAAGTCAAAATTGTGAGATATATGCACAGAATTGTGAGATTTGCAATTACTTTTTTATTTTTTAATTCTGTAGTGGAAACGATCTTCCATAATTATCCATTTTTGGCATTTGAAAGACTCAAATTGAGCATTGCAGTAAAGTATGCCAGACTATCATAGTCTGCTGAATCCTCCGTTTACAATCAGCCTGCAAGATGGGAAATCTTGCTGAGAAGTCTCTTGGTGATACATCAATGGTTTTACTTAAAAAAGTGGTTCTCTTTTGTAATGCAAATATGTTGCATCCGCAGGACTTCTGCCATTGTTTTTCGGCTGAGTCTGTAGTGTACATTTAGGCGATGCTGTGCGGCTCTGTCTAGATTTGGCGTAGACGCTCGATGGTGAATTAAACATGAGTGAGAGCTCCTGATCTAAATAATGGAGTGGATGTGACAGCACAGAGTGTTTCTGCACCGCACAGCTGACTGCACAAATAACACTAAAAACAGAGTAAGTGCTAAATTAACACACATGCACACACACGCGCACACAAGCGCTTCCTCTTTCTCTTTGTTTGTGGAGGGTCTTTAAGTAGGTCCATGAAGTGTGTTAATTGCAATGGGTTTTTAGCATCAGCTTGAACTGAAAGTGACTCTGCATGGGGAACTTTAGCCTCGGTGTCCTTCGCGTGAGTGTGTATGTAACGTCTCAGTACCGAACATATTTGTCTGTGTGCACCTGCAACCATCTCTGTGCGTAAGTATGATCCACTGGTACACATACTTGTTTTCCAGGTCCCTGATCACACAAACCTTTCCCTCCCATCCGTCCAAATGGAGTTCTTGTTTTATCTGCAAAGTGCAGCTGCAATTTTCTGCTTCAAACCCTTGAAAATCCTGTTCTGTTTCGAGTCGAAATGCCTGAATCAGCCGACTAAAGAAAAAGGAAATCAATAAATGCTAGCCAATCTCGCTTGTGCTGTTCTGATTTGGTATTAATCTGATTTAGCGATTCTCATCTCGATTTAGAGATTAAATAGTTAAACCCACCCATCCTCCCACCCTTGGTTTTCCACTCACTGAACAGATACTTCACTGCAGTGTTTCCCCTCCTCCTTCTGTTGGCTTCACTTATTTTCTCTTCTTTTTCTTGCAGAATTTCCAGAATTGACACCCTTTCAGTTTATGATTAGGAATTTGAATTCAATTGGCCACAGTATGATGAATTAGAATGACAGGAAACATAATTACAGCTGAATACAGTTTAACAGTCACTCGAAAGGAATTTCATTAGTCCAGTATTCATGAGTTAATTCTGATTAATTATGGCTATTTATTCTCTGAAATGCAGAATAGATTAGACCACTAGTGGATTATTTTTAATACATTTGATTAATTACAAAATATATTACTAACAAGAATTTTTCATCGTCTTTATTTATTTATTTTTATTTGATCTTAAATACAGTAAAACATTTTTTTTTTCAGATTTTCAGTTAAGCATCCTGTTTGCTCAGTCATTTCAAATTCAGGAATTTAATTTGAATTCTCAGTACATTCTCTATTCAGTTCGGAATGTTTCACAACCCCAGCTGTGTCATCCATGGATCAGCTCATTAGGATTCCTCATTTAAATGGAATCCTCTCAGAGGTCGGCCTAAATAATCCCTCCATTTCTCTCTCTGCTCTGTCTTTAGCTATCATCTCTCTACATGAAAGTCTTAACTTTGCTCAAACTCCTGGTCTTCACCAGATTTGACGGTATGGGGTGTCAGGCTGCCCATGGCTAGTAAATGACTAATCTAGGCCACTGTGTCCACTGTTGTTAACTTCTGAATAAAAAAATAGCATACACTTTTCTTTCATGTCTGAAAGTCTTTAGTCATTCTGCTAGCATGAAGACCACAGATTCATGAAAATAAAATAAAATAAATAAATAAATGTCCACTTAAATTAGAGCAACATTATCAGTTAAAATGATTTTAGGCTCTATATGTCTATAATAAATTAAGGGTGCAAGATATGACAAGTGATTATAGCATCATTTTTTTATAATCTGTCTGATTAGGCCTATCCTTTCAAACAGTATTCTCTTTTTCTATGCCAAAATAACTGAAAAGTGATCCATCATTGCTAATGTACCTTATAATGTTTTGATTGTAATTGTAAATCTGAACTTGAGTTTGAATGCTGTTCAATTTGGGAAAAAAATAGGCAAATCGGGGTACGAGAATATGATTTATATTTATTTGGCATTTTAAAATTATATAAATCATATAACATAGCCAAAATAATTTAGTATTATAATATATTATTCAGAATTATAATTATTCTATGTTTTAATGTAATTTACATAATACAATTAAGGTTTAGGTTTACAAAGGGCATTTGTAAAGGTTTACAAATGTCTGATAAAAAGTAAACAATTTATCATTGTATATGTATCAGTATTGGACAGATTTTGGTATCACTGCTTCCCTATAATAAATAGATTTCTAGGGAGTGCAGGAGAGCTTTTCAATCAAATGCCTATGTAAGGGTTTATGTTGAGTCGTTATCAAGTCTTCCACTTCACAGGCTCCATATGAGATAAACCAGTGAGGGCTCTGCTAAGAGGCATCCAGCAGGGGTAATGGTGTCATGCTAGAGAAAAGGGGCGGTTAGTCAGAGCACTGATCCGGGATTGAGTTAGTATTATAATATATTATTCAGAATTATAATTATTCTATGTTTTAATGTAATTTACATAATACAATTAAGGTTTAGGTTTACAAATGTCTGATAAAAAGTAAACAATTTATCATTGTATATGTATCAGTATTGGACAGATTTTGGTATCACTGCTTCCCTATAATAAATAGATTTCTAGGGAGTGCAGGAGAGCTTTTCAATCAAATGCCTATGTAAGGGTTTATGTTGAGTCGTTATCAAGTCTTCCACTTCACAGGCTCCATATGAGATAAACCAGTGAGGGCTCTGCTAAGAGGCATCCAGCAGGGGTAATGGTGTCATGCTAGAGAAAAGGGGCGGTTAGTCAGAGCACTGATCCGGGATTGAGCGATTGGATAATTCCAGGCCTTCCGCTAAAATCCAGTGTATGCCTCTGAAATAAAGTAGATCAGATTCTCACACATGTACGCTCACACACAGGCCCCTCAGACTGAACAAGTCAATTTACTACAGGCAGCTGGGCTGATGTGCCTCCATTAAAAGAGACATGCACTGGCGTTACTGGCCTGTGCAAAAGCATCAGTCAGGGGAATAGAGAGGGGGAATTCTGTGAAAATGCCCACAGTTTTCCTGCCTGTTCTGTCTCCAAGGGGACTGTAAGTCTACATATCCTGTATTGGATGGATGTGTAAGTGTGTGTGTGTGTGTGTGTGTGTGTGTAATTGGCAAATAAAATATCGGATGAAGGGAAGACAAGGACTGGGGTTGCTAAGCAGGTCTTGTATCTAGATTGAGTCTACTGAATACTTTTCATGGGGTATACATTAAATCAAAGGTACTTTTGAATCGATCATTTTCATTTTTAATTTGGAATTTGATATTTATTTTTATTTTTTTTTATTTGGAATTTGATCAACCTAAACCAAAACTTAACAAATAAGTCACGCATCAATAGAAAAACGCTTAAAGTGTAGTCAGATTCAAAACAGTAATGCATTATAAATAAATATGATGAACCATGTTTGAAGAGGCTGTAAAATAGCGACATATGCATGAAACAGTGATTATATTAATGTGCCGATAATATCGTTTGAAGCTCTTTTCAAGTTATGAATTGCACAGATGGGCAGAGAGACACAACGAGCATGTGTTTGTTGGATGAAATGTTTCCCTTTTTTATGAGTTTTGATAGTTACTTCTTTAATATTCCAGGCTGCAGACAATTGGCAAATAAAATATCGGATGAAGGGAAGACAAGGACTGGGGTTGCTAAGCAGGTCTTGTATCTAGATTGACTCTACTGAATACTTTTCATGGGGTATACATTAAATCAAAGGTACTTTTGAATTGATCATTTTCATTTTTAATTTGGAATTTGGAATTTGATATTTATTTTTATTTTTTTTATTTGGAATTTGATCAACCTAAACCAAAACTTAACAAATAAGTCACGCATCAATGGAAAAATGCTTAAAGTGTAGTCAGATTCAAAACAGTAATGCATTATAAATAAATATGATGAACCATGTTTGAAGAGGCTGTAAAATAGCGACATATGCATGAAACAGTGATTATATTAATGTGCCGATAATATCGTTTGAAGCTCTTTTCAAGTTATGAATTGCACAGATGGGCAGAGAGACACAACGAGCATGTGTTTGTTGGATGAAATGTTTCCCTTTTTTTATGAGTTTTGATAGTTACTTCTTTAATATTCCAGGCTGCAGACTTGTTAAGAGTGCACACCATTGTTCAAAGCAACACTATAGTTGTAGTAAGAAAGGGAGGGGAAATGGCTCTGCTTTAGAAAATAAAAACAGGCTTTAGTTATCCTGCTTGGCAGTGTGCATCCACTCCCACTGTGTCCTGCTAAGACTCTGCACTGACTCAGTTGAAACGCTCGGATAGACCTACCTAAGATCGATACCTTTTCAGCTATCTCCAAGTGCTCTGAAATCCCAAACCAGCTACAGATTGAGATGTAAAATTTGGAGGTGAGGGGATCTTCTCTCCTATATCTGCTATGACCAAAGATCCAGATCCTTGTTTATTGGAAGGCTGTCTTTTTGCATTACTTGCTCAGAATTAGAGAAAACTTTTCAATCATGCTGAAATTGTTCTGATTTGCTGGACAGGTAGATATATAGACAGTTGCAGAGTGAAAGAAGAAGATAAACCGAGAGATGGCTTGCTGTTTTGGCATTGATCCAGTGCTGGCCTGGCAGGCACTGATGCCAGAGTAACTAATGCAGTCTGATATTGATTCACCAGTTTAAGGCATGGCTGCTTCATTTAAAGAGGGCACAATTTCGGCACAAATGCACCCACACATCCGGCACCATTCTAGCACTTTCTGTCTTTCACATGTCTGTGAGTTCACATCAAATTTCTCCTTATTGTGTATGTGTGTGGTTTAGTATAAGTGTCAGTGTAGCTCTGCAATAAACTTGTTTGGAACACTCTACTGAATTTCTTTTACATCATACAATTAAAAACCTGTATGCAAAGTGCTCCTATGAAGCCTCAAAATGCTGTTCACGTAGGAAGCTCACTAGATTGTGGAACAAAACTTGTGAGTTTAAGTGACAGATGGAAAGGAAAAAAATAGATAGAAAGAGAGAAGCTTATAGATTTCATCCTTTCCTGTGGTAGAGAAGGGACAGACAGAGGGTGAGAAAGAATGGAGAGAGGTGTTAAAAAAAATGAGGGAAGAATATTCTGTTCAGGCATTGTGATGGCCACACTAATGGAACAGACTCCCGATATGTTCCACTGAACAAATAATTGCCCCAACACAGTCGTTTGCCCCAGACAGTTCTTCGAACGCTCGGATAGACCTACCTAAGATCAATACCTTTTCAGCTATCTCCAAGTGCTCTGAAATCCCAAACCAGCTACCGATTGAGATGTAAAATTTGGAGGTGAGGGAATCTTCTCTCCTATATCTGCTATGACCAAAGATCCAGATCCTTGTTTATTGGAAGGCTGTCTTTTTGCATTACTTGCACAGAATTAGAGAAAACTTTTCAATCATGCTGAAATTGTTCTGATTTGCTGGACAGGTAGATATATAGACAGTTGTAGAGTGAAAGAAGAAGATAAACCGAGAGATGGCTTGCTGTTTTGGCATTGATCCAGTGCTGGCCTGGCAGGCACTGATGCCAGAGTAACTAATGCAGTCTGATATTGATTCACCAGTTTAAGGCATGGCTGCTTCATTTAAAGAGGGCACAATTTCGGCACAAATGCACCCACACATCCGGCACCATTCTAGCACTATCTGTAGGGGATGTACTAGGGGTGCTAGGGGAGTGTTATAGCTCTTAATGAATGCTCTTTCCAGGGTTGACCGCAGTTCATGCTTAGATCATCTTTCTGGCCCAAACAATGTTCCTGAGCGGCAAGGGGCTTCTGGTTGGATGAAGAACTGTTTAAAGAAAAATAATACCCCCTCCCCCCTGAGTTGTCAATCTCTTTCTCTTTCACTATTTTTTTCTGTCTTTCCCCTTGTTTCTCATTTGGGTTGTTTGGACCACAAAACCCCTTAAAGTTCCTTCAGAAAACACTTGATCTCTACCACATGTTTTAGAAATATGTATACATTTATGGATTCATAAAATTATTTGGTCATTAAACTGGCATGTTATTGTTGTTTAATCTCAGGTTAAGCCTGTGTTTAAATGCAGATATATGAAAGTTCAGGTGGAAGCCATCTGGGAAACTCGGGACATGGACGCAAGCTGGATTAGGCTCATGGTGTTAAGGGAGAGCTTTTGTCCCCACCATTTGTGAATTAACAACTACTATAAGAAGTAAAAAAAATGTGGAGGCTGTGCCAGGATTTTGCTCTTGTGGAAGTAATCAAGTGGAGTTAAGATATAGGGGGCGGGGAAGAGGTGGAAAGGGTTAATCCAATTGTCTGGGATTTGGTAGCATTATTCTCTTCACTTGGTCTCCTGACTTTGGACGTTATCGATAGATCCTCTCTATATTTTGGGGAATGAGTTGTCAGTGCTTTTTCTCCAGTAGGATCTAAAGCTTTTAAGCCCTGCACAGTATTCTGTGCCTCCGTGATGTGAGGGGGACGGATATGGCATTTGTTTTTGTTAAGGGAATAGAGAGCTCAGAGAATGATGGATGCAGTGATGCATGAGTCTGTGTGTGCACAGACATACACGTCAATGTGTTTATGAGTATGTAAGCGTGCATGTGCATGTGTGTTTATACTGTGGATGTGCAGCAGAGTAGAGTCGGACGTGCTCCCCTTGATCCTGACCCACTTTCTCCATCTCTCTCTCTCTCTCTCTCTCTCTCTCTCTCTCTCT
>NW_015505974.1:548815-549441 GCF_001515645.1 Sinocyclocheilus grahami | reverse complement strand
AGGTTTACAAATGTCTGATAAAAAGTAAACAATTTATCATTGTATATGTATCAGTATTGGACAGATTTTGGTATCACTGCTTCCCTATAATAAATAGATTTCTAGGGAGTGCAGGAGAGCTTTTCAATCAAATGCCTATGTAAGGGTTTATGTTGAGTCGTTATCAAGTCTTCCACTTCACAGGCTCCATATGAGATAAACCAGTGAGGGCTCTGCTAAGAGGCATCCAGCAGGGGTAATGGTGTCATGCTAGAGAAAAGGGGCGGTTAGTCAGAGCACTGATCCGGGATTGAGCGATTGGATAATTCCAGGCCTTCCGCTAAAATCCAGTGTATGCCTCTGAAATAAAGTAGATCAGATTCTCACACATGTACGCTCACACACAGGCCCCTCAGACTGAACAAGTCAATTTACTACAGGCAGCTGGGCTGATGTGCCTCCATTAAAAGAGACATGCACTGGCGTTACTGGCCTGTGCAAAAGCATCAGTCAGGGGAATAGAGAGGGGGAATTCTGTGAAAATGCCCACAGTTTTCCTGCCTGTTCTGTCTCCAAGGGGACTGTAAGTCTACATATCCTGTATTGGATGGATGTGTAAGTGTGTGTGTGTGTGTGTGTGTGTGTGT
>NW_015505974.1:546499-547999 GCF_001515645.1 Sinocyclocheilus grahami | reverse complement strand
AGAGTGAAAGAAGAAGATAAACCGAGAGATGGCTTGCTGTTTTGGCATTGATCCAGTGCTGGCCTGGCAGGCACTGATGCCAGAGTAACTAATGCAGTCTGATATTGATTCACCAGTTTAAGGCATGGCTGCTTCATTTAAAGAGGGCACAATTTCGGCACAAATGCACCCACACATCCGGCACCATTCTAGCACTTTCTGTCTTTCACATGTCTGTGAGTTCACATCAAATTTCTCCTTATTGTGTATGTGTGTGGTTTAGTATAAGTGTCAGTGTAGCTCTGCAATAAACTTGTTTGGAACACTCTACTGAATTTCTTTTACATCATACAATTAAAAACCTGTATGCAAAGTGCTCCTATGAAGCCTCAAAATGCTGTTCACGTAGGAAGCTCACTAGATTGTGGAACAAAACTTGTGAGTTTAAGTGACAGATGGAAAGGAAAAAAATAGATAGAAAGAGAGAAGCTTATAGATTTCATCCTTTCCTGTGGTAGAGAAGGGACAGACAGAGGGTGAGAAAGAATGGAGAGAGGTGTTAAAAAAAATGAGGGAAGAATATTCTGTTCAGGCATTGTGATGGCCACACTAATGGAACAGACTCCCGATATGTTCCACTGAACAAATAATTGCCCCAACACAGTCGTTTGCCCCAGACAGTTCTTACTCTTGGCACAGGGGTGACTCTTTGTCCCTGAGTGCATTATAAAGCCTGCCGCCTCACCTGTGATTAAATCACCTGAGTGCCACCTGTAACAGGGTGTGGTTCCTTTCTCTCACAATAATAGTGCATGTCCCCAGTGTCTCAGACTGCAGTGTGCATTGACATTAAAAGCCCTGAAATCTGTGGATCATTTTATTGCAAGGTGAATGTGTGATGTACTGTAGATAAATGCCCCAAGTAAAATAGAGGTGCCTTCATCATATTGCTAGAATCACAATGACCCATGTTTGTTTATAAAATTGATAATCCATATTTTAAGTGTGTGGTTATATGTGCAATGCAGTACATTTACGTGCATCAGGGGTGGCCTATGTATGATAAATCTGATAAACAAAAGGTTGTATGTAATTGTATGGTTGTAGTCATGACTGTTAAGCCATAAGGTTGCTGAATCAATCTCCTTGCGAGGAAGACCATAACCTTTGTGCTAATGAGCAAGGCACTTACTGTGGGGGTTGCTCCTGGAACCAGTTCAAGGTGCCGTGACATTGCATGAAAGTCATGGAAACAAACTCTGACATTGTGGTGACAAAGACTCTAAATTCATGCTTGCATCTACACAGGTAGGGGATTGACAGTCCTGGAGCAGATCCACCAGGTATGGTTCTTCTCCCTAAGGATAAGCCAAATATACAATACTCTCCCACCACCAGAACCCTTTCACCTCATTCTCACAGTGGATCCACCCTTACCGCTCCCTTTCACACCTTCTGAGAGGCACTGTGCCAGGAGAGCTGAATGGGAGGTTAATCTCTGGCTCATTTCTTGAGGCGTTG
>NW_015505974.1:542810-544884 GCF_001515645.1 Sinocyclocheilus grahami | reverse complement strand
TCTCTCTCTCTCTCTCTCTCTCTCTCTCTCTCTCTCTCGCTACTCTGCGCTTTTCCTCTCTTTAATTGCTGCTCAGCACACTGAGGCCATCTGTTCAGCCAGGGCCAGTCACCATGGAGATGCTGGGAGGCTTTTCGGATTTGTGATGGCACTGACCAACAGGGAAATAGGGGTCAGGGGTGTGGAGTATGCAGCAATTACTGGGGCACTAGAACTGTGCCACGACAGTGCCATGCCTGGGATTGGCCGACGGATGTACATAACCATCCTCTACTGCTGTTAGCCATTAGCACATTAGTATCCACATAAATAAACACCGCCATGGTCCTGTAGTCAAAATTTTAAGTTCAACTATAGTCAAGCAATGCATTTGCTCAAGTACTTAATTATTGAAGTACTTAGTTATTTACCTGTATTCATCACAGAGCAACGAGGATGATAATATCTGTCGATGTTAAACATCTAAACAAACCAACACATTAAAATTAATCAGTTTGTTTGTTTGTTCAGATGATTGGTGGATAAAAAATAGCTTGTTATTCCTGGAAAAGCTACGCTGTTTGGTAATGTAGTTAAGTTAGTAAGCTACGCTGTTTGGTAATGTAGTTAAGTTAGTACAACAACACGTTTAAGTTACTTACTCCCCAAAACTAAATTATTTTATGTTTGTTGCCTGGAAAAGCAGTAGTTTCATTTTTACTTTCTATGGTGAAAAGAATGAGTAATAACAAGATAAGGTGTGAAGTCTGATTACAAGAACCTGATTACAATCATTATTAGTGATGTTCAAATAGCAATTTAATAAATTCTTTAATCAGAATTTTAAACGTTCACTGCATCGCTCAAGGTTAAAAACTGATTTAGGAAAAATGTTGTTAGGGAATCATTGGAGATATGATGTGTCATATTGTTCCACTCTTCTAACTATATTCATTGCAGAACGTACATATTGATCATTCCTGCGCAGGACCTTTGACCGCAGAGTTCATACATCAGGCTTTACTTCTCTAAAACACAATCATTGCAAAATATGTAATTCCTGCATAAAGAAAGACGTTAGGTTGACCAACCACACAGAGAAATATATTTGTCAGCCTCACCGAGGCAGCTTAAACTTTTACCAAACACATCATGAATAGTTCTTCATTTCATGGACAATCCCGATCGAAAGGCAGTGATTTCTCAACCATGTGATGTGTTTATTAAGAGTCAGTGATACCGTTTGTTTGTAGTCTTTTTGAGGTTTAATGAGATCGTCTGATCTGGGTGTGTGGAGATTAAGTCGGTCTCTTGTATGAAGATGCCTGTGTGTTTTTGTATTGCTTTTTTTTCTTTAATTGCCTCTCAGTGACACGCATCACTGGAGTGAGGTGTTAAATACAACCCTCTCAGTTAATACTCTCCCGCAGTTTAGTCTTCCCTGCAAGTCAGAGTTGCCACACCTGCACAGCGACGTGCCGGAGCAGCAGGAAAGTATAAGCCTCATGTTTCCTGCTGCCGTGAAATATTCTGAACCATTCTGAACATTCTCCAGTGACCGTTGCTTGCTTTTCTCACTTTCAGCTGCTTTCAGCTTTTGATTTATGCCATTTGCACACTCAACAATTGTGTGTGCTCGGTTGTGCACATGGCTCGTTGTGTTCATGCGAATCCTCTGAAAGTAATGATGGCTGTCTTCCTGGAAGCATGTCTTCCTCACGGAATCTTGAATGCATGAAATGAAATACTGAGCTTTAGATGATGGATTTGAGTTGCAAATAAATCAGTATGTGTGTGTGTCTTATATTTTTACACCATTCTTTCTTCCTGTATGATGGGAGTTGGAATCTATGTAATAGACAATTGATCTCCTTATTGGTTGTTCACATTGGATATGGACTTGCGACTACTGATCAAGCTTCCAGAGCATTTCTTCCTGTTTTTCTGGACAATTCTGCCATTTAGAGCCAATTCTGCTCGCAATGCCAATGTTTACTATTGGGATATATAACCTTCCTAATTCTTCCTTCCTACTACCTACAGGGCCTGTCAAAGCACCCTGTCTTTAACGTCAGTCACTGTATATATCGGCCAA
>NW_015505974.1:539822-541642 GCF_001515645.1 Sinocyclocheilus grahami | reverse complement strand
TTTTTTTTTTTGTAATTGGCTGAGCTGGTCATTTGCTGATACCAATCTCTCAGAATGGCCAAATATCATCCAAATGATCCATCACTTCCATCCATGTTTGTGTCCACAAATAAAATATGGGCAACCTGTGGATATTCCACATAAAAAGCAAATCTACCTTTCCTCTGTGAGATCTTTTAGGTCTTATTATGTATGAGAACTGCCTCTCTCTCTTTTTCTCTGGCCTGGGAGATCCTATGGGAACAGAATGGAGATGCATTAAGCCACTCGCTGTATTTACTTGTGCTGGATTGATGCTGATGGGCGGGGGCAGCCCCAGAGCTGCGAAATGGGAGATTGATCAGCACTGAATGTGTGCCAGGGGAGTCTTGACATCCACAACTGCTTTTCACGCATCCAGGCTGGAAAATCCATCATTCAAGAAGCCCCACGCCAGTCCTGACAGCCCACACTCACCACACAGATTAATCAGATATCAGCAGTGGAGTCAGGATACATGGTCAGCGCTTTATGATAGAGTGTTTTCTTGACAAAAACACTGTGTTTGTCAGATTTCTTGATAAATGACAAGATCATCACCCACACTGTGACTTGAACGTAAACTGAGAGCTTGATAAGTACAGGAGAATAACGCAGCATTATTCGTTGCCATAAGCGTGTTGCTGTTCTTTGCATATGCAAAGGTGCGAACGAAAGGAAGCACTAGAGGTGTTACAAATCATGAGGAATGGCAAAGCTGCAACTACACTACATATCATAGGAGTTTAAACTGTCCCTTGGGACTTTTATTTCACCTAAATGAAGAGCCTTACTGGGTTTGCTTTCAGTACAATGTCAATACAATGCATCTTATGCCATCCATCTTTGTGAGTGTCTGTTACAGCATCTACATTTATCAGGAATGGCTGCAGACATACTGAAGCATCTTAGTTTTGATGTTAGAACCTATTATTATCAAAGTGAATTGAACAGCAGAAAAATAGAAAGTTAAAATCAAGTCTTTCTGAGAAAAGCTACTCACTTTGTGACCTTAGAGCCGGTGGATTAAAGAGTTATCAATGGCTTTTCATTCCACATTTTGACATTCTGGCAGTGAGCTTGATTCTACAATTATCCCTTTATTATTGAAAAAAATATTTATATTTATATAACATTATGTTTAGATTTTTATCCATTTTAGACCATTTTAACCATCGCGTTTCCATCAAAAAATGACTGTATTGTGATGCATACCATTACCGTAATGTAAAATTGTATATTATGTATGATAACGATAATGCATGATATAAGATTTACCACCCACCCCCTTTTTTAGCTGAATTTATCAAATGATTCTGCATAAAAAATTGAGTGGAAAGAGAGAGCGAGAAAAGCAACATTCAGTATATTCCAGCTGCACTCTTTATCTACCATTACAAAGAGGGTTTTGCTGTCCTCTTCCAGAGTAGGAGTCGGCTTTTTCCAACAGATAGCAATTCCATTCTGCAGTGAAAAGCCCACCCAGCTGCTAGGAAAACAGATAAACTGTCATTAAATGCCACTTTATATTTGAATTAAAGGCCTTTCGAGCTCTGTTTGGGGTATGATAGGGCCTCAAACACTTTTGTTACCTCTTATTTTCTTTATGTGTTTGCAAATTGGAGATAATGACTGCAGAAGAGCCTATTCAGATGCCGGATTTGAGAATCATAACTCTGCATAAACAAGAAAAATCAGGATCAAAGCCATTTTGGTCTAAATCCATAATGCTGCTGTAACACTCTCTGGCGTTTTGGACTTATATCATCTTATTTAGATCTTCTCATTGAGACGTAATCTTG
>NW_015505974.1:537117-537703 GCF_001515645.1 Sinocyclocheilus grahami | reverse complement strand
CTCAATTCATTTCTGGAAGTGAACTAAACAGAAGAGCTTTCAGAATTCTTGTCAGAATTTAATTTGAATTGTTTAGTTTTTTTGTGCTCCGCAACAGTATGAAAGCATTTTTGCGGTCAGGGTTATTAAATGCAAGCCTGTCGCAGATTCTACCTCCTCGAAGAGCTCTCAGAATATGGTTTTTATGTGGTTCTTCATCTCCAAATTGAGTTTTCCTTCTGTTTGTGAAGCCGTGAGTCAGTGGGAACGGATTAAAATGATGCAGCAACTCTAGAGATAGTGTTTTAATTTCATCGCCGCTGCTTCCTGCATCAGAGAAAGGAATGGCCTGTATTTGGTGGCATGTATGTGATAAGATATTACATTATGTATTTTGCCAAGGTCAAAGTTGCACTTGAGATGCATTGGGTTTTCCTCAAGCCTCATCCAAGAGTTCTTGAGGTTCCTTTTTTCCCTTTAGTTTTTTATAAAGAGAGCCTAAACTGAATTTACAATGACGGATCGTGTAGTAATGCACAAGTAAATCCATTAAAATCAAATCAATCAATCAATCAATCAGTCTTTTGTGCAACAATGCTGCTTTCTT
>NW_015505974.1:534589-535705 GCF_001515645.1 Sinocyclocheilus grahami | reverse complement strand
TTTTTTTTGTGCATCTGGCTTTTAAATCAGCAAATGAACTACCAAAAAATAGATAAATAAATAAATACACATTCAGATTTTTGTTGTTCTAAAATAGTGAAAGTATGTTCAACTACACTGCATGTTTGGATGTATGCCCAGTATAATGTTTCCTCTTTGATTTGATGAAATTCTGCTGCCATGATCGCAATGAAATGAGACAAATTAAATGTGTCTCTCTTAAATAAAATTACAAAAGCAGATGCTAATAGTGAAATGTGAATTGCACCATGCAAAAGGCATGTTTTTGTGAGCAAGGCACAATCTATAATTAACCAAATTTATACTGAAAATAAGGATAATTATGAAAACGCCAGCCTGGTTAAAGATTGTGGTTGGGTGATGAATAAGATGCAAATGTTTACACTAAAATAATGGTTGCAAACGTGGTGCAGCCATTTAGTGATATGTCTTTCAGCGAGCAAGTTTAGGATTAGTAGACAGGAAATACATGTAAAGAGCTCTGCTTAATGTCAGGCGTGATGATTGTTCATGTACAAGTCGCTCATGTAATTCACTAAATGTACACTCACTTAATTGATGCATATCATTACATGATTTAATTCTCATAATCAAGATTATTTGGTGTATTTGTGTATAACTAATTACATAACTACACTACGTGGCTTACATGTGAACCTGCGATTACACAGAGCAGTACAGTTTCTTAGTCTCAAGCCTCCGGCAGTACAGCCTATATAGCCTCAGTGCACTACCCAGAATTCCTTCTCTGCAATGTTTTTATTCTGCATGCATGGATGGTACATATATAGAATCCGATCAATCACAGAGTTTTCGTTTGTGCACGCTAACACAGCCTCATGTGCATGGTGCAATCTGTCATATAGGACGTCTTCTTACGGCATTTCATACGTGTTTGGGAGCTGTGTGTGCTGTGGCACGTTCAAGAGAGACATTCAGCCCGATAGGGAGCCGCAGATGTTAAGTGAGTGTGACGCAGCAGGGCTGGAAGACTCACAGGGCCTGACAGCGTTCTCAACTACCGAACACAAGCACCCTCCACTCTGGGGGAGTGGGGGTGGACATTTTGTTTTAGCACACGCTGACTCATGCCGT
>NW_015505974.1:532981-533587 GCF_001515645.1 Sinocyclocheilus grahami | reverse complement strand
AAAAAAAAAAAAAAAGTTCCTCAGCAAAGTAATAAAAGTATTAATGCTAATGTGTCCTGTGTGATTTATACAGTGACGTTTTCTGGGTTCAACTGTCTGAAAAGTTATTTCTCTTATTTTCTTGGAAATCTGTTGAAATTCATCTGACACAACCCAAATTCTCTTAGCACAGTCAGCCAACTGAACACCAACCGTATTTTTAAGCAAGGAAAGGAATGATTTTCGTGATGTGTAAAATGTTTAAAATCTATAATAAAGTGATAATCACAGTTATTTACGTTTTGCTTTTGAGGAATGAACTGTTGCTGTGGTTAATGTCTCAGATTTCTGTTCACAAGCACTTATTTAGCGTCAGGTGAAAATACACACACACTAACTTGTAATCCAACTTTGAACTTGTTACTGAAATGTTATGTTTAACTTATGTAGATTTGTATTATGTGGATTATGTAGATTTAGGGCTGATTTGAATCGGTGCTTCAGATCTTTTGTTTTGACTTCTTTGGTCAGCCTAAATTAGGGGTGTCGGTTCATTGTAATTTACATTCTGATCATTCTAACTATAGGGTGAACATACGTGCCATTTTCCCAGGACGCGTCCTGGCC
>NW_015505974.1:531117-531960 GCF_001515645.1 Sinocyclocheilus grahami | reverse complement strand
CTGACATACGTGGCTTTCAAACGCTTTGGTGTGTATGTGTTACAAGCTAGATTCACACGGGGCATCTGCGTCAACGCATGACTGAGGGTGTGTCTGAAGCTTGGCACTGATGCGATCGTCATAGTGACAACAGCCAATTACATTGGACCGTAATTGGCTAGTGCCTGAGCTTGGCTATTTGCATAAGGTGATCTGATTGGCTGACACTTCCGTTGGCGCTCGAAAAGTTGAGAAATTTTCAACTTCTGGCACGAGCAATGCCAGTGACCGGATGCCGATGGACCCAGAATTCAGTTTGGCAATGCATGACGTCACCCATTCAAAGTAAATGAGAAGCATTAATGCCGATGCCCCATGTGGATGTACCGTAAGCGCTTGGTGAAGAGTTTGAAGCAGTGATCATTATTTTAGCAAATCACAGACATATCTGTTGAGCGTGTGAACATAATGGCCAATCAGATCTGTTTTAAGAATCCGCTCAACAGAGCTCAAAATGCTAACAGGAAATGCTGGCATCATCACATTTTTTAAATTTCAGTACAGACTAGTACCAACATTAGTACTTTTGACAACACTAGTTTTCCGGTAGCAAATTTTCTTATTTTCAATCTAAAGTGTACTAAAAACTCAGAAAAGAATGTTCTCAGTGTTTTACCAGTGTTGAAGTACTGTATTTATTGTATTACACAAGGCAACCTCATGAGTTTGCTAGTATACAATCAGATGACATTAAAGCCTATCATTTTATTCTTAAATAAAAGGAAATGTTCTTAAGGAAATGTTTAAGATTATTTCAAGAACTATACTTTCCTAAATAACTTTCTTTTTTTTTTTCTTTTTTTT
>NW_015505974.1:528981-529371 GCF_001515645.1 Sinocyclocheilus grahami | reverse complement strand
ACTTGCTGTTGCTAGTCGAAGGCAAGTGGTGTATGAAAAGTCTCATTGTAGAGAGCATTTGATTGAACAACAAAATTGGATATGCCTCTGAGCATGAATTATAAACTGCATATGTAAAAAGTACACTAGCATATACTGACCAAAGCTAACAATCATGAACTACTTGGCGCATTAATTCAATTATGATTATGAAGTTGGAGTATCTGACTGCCTAAATGAACAGCCTACATATTTAGAAATGGTTGGAAATTAGTATTTTTAGCAACAAAACGTAAGCAAATAAATAAATAAAACAGGGGAAAAAATGAATATATTTTGATGGAGGCTTGCACGCTCTCATCTGATATTCAGTCACTTTCACAGTGTGAGATTACCAAAAAAAAAAAAAAA
>NW_015505974.1:520636-527573 GCF_001515645.1 Sinocyclocheilus grahami | reverse complement strand
AACACAATGTGCAAGCACCATGGGAAAGGAAGGTCGGCGTGGCGCACGGGTGAGACAGTCACTAGGAAACCTGGACTTCTAGACGCGAAGGACAGCAAATAAAAGAGCATGACTTGATGTCGCTCAGCTTATTTCATTTCTTCATTGTATGACAGGGAAAACGTCAGAGAGCACAAGAAAGGAACAACTCATCAGGGACTGCTGGGAAAGGAAGGTGGTGAGGAGTCTCCTTCAAACTTTATCTTTCACATTCTCATGTAGCAAGCTGTCTGAGCTGCTCCTTTTTTTCACGTGTTTTCATAGATCAAGGCATTTTGCTCTCAGAATGCTGTGGGCACTCAAACAACATGGCTAATGATGGTGCCAGAACTATCGATACAATTCCCACAGTATATGAAAGAGCAAACCACTTATATTTCATACAATGCAATGCTCTTTTCATTCGTATGCAGTAAAGTGCATTAGCTCTGGCAAGTGGATGTATCTCAAGTCCTGTTTACAAACCTTATCCCAGAATTCATAAATGCAGTAAGGCAATTCAGCCTCTATTTTTCTATCTCAGGTCCTCAACAAGAGAACCAACTTCAAAGACTCCTCTTCCTGGCTCCGTAAAGTGAAGTTGACCGCTCTGCGTCATATCTTATCCATGTAGCCTCTCTGTTTTATTCACTGCACTGCAAGGCCATTGAGCTTGCATAGAGGTTGGAGTGGGATTGTTAAGAGGTTCCGGTGCTCAAGGTCTAAGCAGGAACAGCAGTGCTGGACTGCTACTGCAGAGATGAGATTCCTCCCTCACTGCAGAGTGCACACCCACTCCCCCCCCACACACACACACACACACACACACACACATACAGACGCTCCCCAGCATAAGTGAGTGCACGCTTCTACCGTGCAAAGGCAAAAGGCCGTAACTTCGTTTTTGGTCGAAAATGAGTTATTGATATTTTTGGGACATTCAAGACATCCTTTATCATGTGTATATGAATCTTGAGTAAATTTTTTTTTTTTTGAGAAAACAATGGGTTGTCTTAACAGTAACTTCAAAAAGCCCAGGAGGAACCAAGGCAGAACACCATATAACACCAGTTTCCGCTCTTTGACTTTGTTTTGGAATGCTCAAATTGAGTTACGGTACTTAGCCATGTGTCAATATGAAGTTACTGTGCCAGCCTGGAGTTATACGGTATTCTGCCTTTGTTTTACTGTCCATTAAAGTCTGCCACGTTTAAATTACGGTGTAACTTGTGTACTTTCATACATCTGTCACTGAAGCACTTCATTAGACAAACAAATTAGATAAAAATAAATAAATAACTGCTCCATATAACAACACACTGTAAACAAGCAAAGACTAGATAAGTTGGCATCAATAAGTAATCATAAATAATCTTTAAAGTTTTTTTTTTTATATATATAATGCATATTACTTACCCAGTGCCAGTCTGTCAGTGTGGGACTGCCCACTTCTAGTTGCGCATGCGTGAACTCGAATGCTGTGACAGCGTAGCATGTATCAACAAAACATCTAATTGCCAGATTTCCAGTGTCCTACCTATAATTAATTTGGCTGGACAAATAAAAATCTTTAAAGTAATTTTTCTCAGTTCCACACTCTAGTGAGTTAAGGTCTTTTGCCTTTGTAGGGCAGACTTGTCTCACACTTCCTGGCAGTTTTCCATCACTTCAGCACACAGTGTCTCAGCTCATCACAGTCAGACTCCCTTCTGAGTTCACCTGGAATGACTGGGACACAGAAACATCTCCCAGTACACACACTGATACATTGTGTTCTGACTTCTGTCTTACTTGCTGCGGCTCGTTGATCCAACACACACTTAGTCTCTTCTGCCCTTTTTTCACCAACCACAAAATATACAAAAGTACTGCACTGTAAAGAAGACAACACAAAACTTAACACTACCAAAAAAAGACAGCTGTAGTTGCCAGAAATGGAATATTGGTGCCTGTATATTTCACAACTAATAACCATATATTTCATGAATTACGTAATGTTAATTTACCTATCTATTTTAATTATCAAAATCTGCATTTTATCTTTAAATGTGTTGTTTTATGGTAATTTACTTTCAAAACCCATAGATTTTACACTAAATGTACATACAGTGCAATGTTAAAACATTGACATAAAATTCAAACATTATTATTATTAATATAATTTTTTGTTGTTATTTGTATATGTAATGTGGTATTGTCATGTTTATTAATTTTTTTATAATTTTTTTCCCCCTCCACATATCATGGTATTGCCTTTTTTTTACATTTACCATGGTGTTACCATGTGTTTTTGGACAAGTGCATGATATTACTTTGCTTTTAAAAAATGCCATGTTTCATGGATTACTACCAATGTAATACCATGTTATTATTTGAAGTTCTAGGTAAATACCATTGTATGTGAATATGACAACCATTTAGCATCATTGTTTATATCAAAGTAACCTGTCACCTTGTTCTAAAATTTCATTGACTTGCAGTTACTCAATGTCTATTCAATGTCTATAAAATATTACTACATTAATCACAAGCAGATGGAAAAGTCGTTGAAATGAATTGATGAAAGGTGTGGAAACCTTGAGAAGCAAAGCAGGAATGAAAGCCATAGATAAATAGAGAGGGAGGAATGTGGCAAAGGCACTAACATGGATAATGCCTTTCCAACATCTTCATTTCTCACTCTATATTTCACCTACAGCATGTAAAGTCAGTGGCTGGTTGAGAAGCTCAGTAATGTACGTGCACTTTAATAGGGTGCTAGAGTATAGAGGTGACATTATGGAGGACAGACAGTGGCCAGAAAGACTCTCTCTTGCATAAGAGCTTTCTATTGCTATTCTATTCTATTTGCTATTTCTTTCCATGAGTTACCCTGGGATCAGTAAGAGCGTTTAAGATTACATGTTTGCTGGCAGAGGCCAGCCGAAGAGGTGAAAATAATTGACTCTGTAGCCTAACCTCCATCTCATCTCATCCTCTTCCCTTCCACCTGCTGCTGGCTGTCCTCTTGTGAATGACAACAAACAGACGCTACGATCCATCCGCCTATCCCATGATTCCACCCTCCATCCGTTTCTTCTCCATGGTGTCTGATTCCCAATCGAGAGCTGCATCCAGCCTCCCCCGGGCATGCAATTAGCGCTGCTGGGTGGCTGCTGATTGGGCGCAAGGCTTGCTGGGAAATCCAGCTCAGGGCAATTAGTTGAAGAATGCCAGGCTATAATGCCACACTGACGCTCAGCCTGGCCATGATGTGCCCGGTGTATGTGAATAAGGCCAAGCGTAGGAAACAATGACAACAAGTGCAAAGACTTCTGGGGCACGGAGGTCAAGGCCGAGAAACAATGCAATCTCAGTGGAGGGGAAAAATGCACAAGAAGGGGGCAATCACGAGGGATTGTATACGCGAGAGAGTGTGATTATGGGAAAATGGGCTGTTTAGAGAAGGATGATAAACATTATGAAGGTGCTACAGATGGTTGCGGGTAGGGGATGGATCTGTGGGGGAAAACAATAGTCAATGGGCAACACTGTGGTCATTAAACTCTAATTTGGGTTGACGGCGGAGAGATGCTGTAGATGTGTTTTCCCAGAGAGTGGGTTTACAATGCTGATGAGATCCTCATTGGTGCAAACGGAAGGTGTGACCTCACCCCAGCCCCAATTTTCTTTTCATAATTGTAATTTATGAATGTATGGTTTTCTGCCTTCTGCCTCCAAAGGGTTGTGTTAGTTCAGCAGTACTGTGTTCCGTCTATACAAATGATTGTTACCAGTGCACCAAATTGGTCTCAGAAATCAACCTAATTTCATAATAACCTATTTTATTTTAACAATAATAATAATAATAAATCTTCTTTTTAGCACATTAAGCTTTTTAGCACATTAAAGTTAGAAATTGACTTATAATCAGTTTGACTGATAATATTTACTATTTTATTGGTTATAGATCTTCAATTGATTGTACTTTTTTTTTTTTTAGTTGTCAATATATAAACGAAGTTCGAGTTTTATTTTTATTGGAGGAGCGCTGAACATGCTCAAACAGCGTGTTCTACCGCTCCTCCTCAAGTTGTGTTTTGAGCAAATGTCATCAGAGAAATTAAATAAATTATCACAACATGCACATGCATATCACTTTCTCTGCTTTATTTGAGATGAAGACGTATACTGTGACAAGAGAAACAAGTCTGTTCTTGTGGCTTCAGCTCAATTGAAACACCCCTACGGCTATGCTTCTAAAACGAACCAAAAACACCAATCATTCCAGTTGTGCCACCCAAATCAAGCTATTGTTTACCGTCACGTACTCATCCTGCTCTCTTCAGTGGCTGTGATTTGTGCGCGAGTGTTTGTATTCTGTGGGAATCGTAGAGACCCTGCACCGTTTCCTGATCAGCGGAGTGCAAGCCGGGTTCAGAGATAGAGATGCATTTAACAGAGGCACCCTGCATTTAACTGGCCTGCGGCCAACAGCTACAACACTGCTGTGTGCAGAGGATAATAACAAGCACAGAGAGGGATGGAAATAAAATGGGAATGTTTTAAACAGGAAATACACAGTTTTTCCTTGAAGCATTATTTGTAAACTCACTTTCCACTCTGTACTTGTAAACGTACTCCGTTTATAAGATGGGCCAGAAAGTACCATGGTAATGGCATGTTTTGGACATGATATAACCATGGTACTTATCCCCCCCAAACAAACATGATGTCATCATGGCACATGTCCAAAAAACATGGCATCATCATGGTACGAAATCTTGGAAAGAAATCTTGTGTAATATGTTTTTCTGCCTCGCAAAGTAAATACTGTCATTTTGTCCTGCCCTTACCAATGGTATACATTAAAGTACCTTTGATTTACAATCTTATACCCACTGTAACTTACACCCTATCACCATAGCATATTTGTAAAGATCTCTCTCTATTAAACACACCCAGGGACAAGCACATCTCACTTGTCTTTGTCCTACGTTGTGAATGTCCTTGATGTCATGATGTGTCCCCTTAGTATTACTGTATTCTCTTGCCCATAATACACAATATCTTAGAGAGGACAGCTATCAGCCACTGAGCTTGAGTGACACACTTAATGTGAATCACAGAGGCTTTTTTTCTCTCTTTGGTTCTGCCCCCCCCTATCTAGCAATTATTATCCAACAGTATTTGCACACCAACGTTTTTTTTTCTTTTCTTTGTGATATGAAAGTGAGGGGGTCTCTCTAATTCTTGTTTTCCTTTGTTTAAATGTCTGCACTTTCCTCTGTGGTCATTTGTCATCCGGTTAGATGCTCGAGCTGAGCTATACAGCTAAACAGTTTTTCTCGGCCAAGTACTTTTAAGACTATTTTTGTATTTATCTTTGGTGTATAAATAGATCCTATTTGATATGTATCTCAAAGTATGGTTGAAATTATTTAAATCAATTTTTAGACCAAACAAGCACTTTTGAAAAAAATGTATTACCATATTTAAAAAGGAAATTGAATCATTGCCATTTATATGCACCATTTTAGCATATGACAACTGCCATTCAGAAGCATTCATGGACATTTTTGAGGGATGATACAAATTAATAATGTTTTAAGTGATTCATTGAAAAGAACAGTGTTAACTGAACCACTGAAATGAATCAGAACACTGTTTTTGTTACTGAAGCTTAATTCAGAATTCAGATGTAAGACCCTCAGCAAGGCCACAACCCAGACCTCCCCCCAGCATGTTGAGCATGCTTCATGTCATTCCCTCTATTTTGTGCCCTGTGCCCTCCCCTCCTTCCTTTCTCTTTCTCCTTCTCCCTCTCTTTCTCCTCTCCTCAGCTTGGGAGACTGCAACTTGAAGGTCATCGAGTGAGAGTGTTGTCAGACTTTGAGGGAGTGTAAAAAGCATCCTCACACACAGGCTCTCAGGTCTTATGTTAATATTAATGCAGATGTTCTCTGGCCTTTGGTGACTCAACTGGCATTAAAACATCTCAGAATGAGATCAGAAAGCGCTGCTCTTTGAACAAAATAGAGCAAAACCGCTCAACCTTGCATTTGTGTCTACTGTTTCATGGAAAGGTCATTCTGATATCCAAATAGCACACAACGTCAATTCTGCAGGTTGTTTTTGTCTCCAAACCTACGTATACTCTTAAAATCAAATGTGCAATTTCCTATGCACTTGAGCTGGCAATAAAACAGAGTAGTAATTTCATATTCATATGGTAATGTATATTTCAAAATCTATAGATTTTTTGCTGTCATTATTGTTATTGTATTGACTATTGTCAAGTCCAATTAGAATTTACAACCATAGCCTAAAAATAGTTAAACTAGCTATTAGATCCAATAATAAAAATTATTTCAGAGGCAGAGCAAGTTACTGAATTTTGAAGGAGATTACATAAATAACATTAGGAATGTATTCTTTAAATAAATGGATTTGGATTTGATTTCATGTTGATTTTAAAGCAGCCAACAGTAAATAATACTTTAAATTGCAAATGACCATACAATCTCATGACCTTTTGTCTGGTCCAGTTAGCCTTGTGGTGGTTTGGCTTGTGGACTCTTACAGTAACCACATTTTTACATTATTCACCAGTTATTTCCCAACCATTGTGTAGTGGTAAGAAACTATTGCTGAATCATCCACCATATTGAACGGAGTGTAGGTGTTTTTGTAATTTTTCCTTTTGTGTTGTCTGATGTAGACCCCAGCGCAGTGGACACCATGAACTCTTCTGAGGCTTTGGGAGCCATTCCCACCATCTATTTGTGCAGTCTTTTTTTTTTTTTTTTGTCACAACATGCCACTGTCTTTAAAAAAAAAAAAAGTACAATAAGTTTATTGATCCAACATTTTCAGTGGCTATTGAGTGATCCTGTTGAGGAGCAAGACCTTTGTGGGTCTCATTTCCCCCTGGCGGCCC
>NW_015505974.1:519981-520626 GCF_001515645.1 Sinocyclocheilus grahami | reverse complement strand
TGTGCTGTCATTGTATGGCTGCAGTGAACACACTGGTATCGAATCAGCATATACCAGCGGGAAATTATAACACTAATTTTATTTTATCTAACGAGTTTAATAAATGTTTTGCCTGCTTTGATAAACTGGCTACAGTCGATGAGATGGTAGATTTTGAAGATTCTCTGACTTTTTCTAAAATTATTTAAATTGAATCCTTTTAATATATTGAGACAATTGAAGGCAGCTCCGCTTAATAAGGCCCCAGGTCCGGACGGTATATGTGGTAGAACACTGAATCACTGTGCTGAACAGCTCAGTGGAGTTCTCCATGTACATTTACAATCTTCCTTAGATCTAGGGCTGGTACCTGATCTGTGGAAAAGCTCAACAATTGTTCCAATACTTAAAACAACTAGGCCAGATTATTTTAATGATTATCGCACTATTGCCCTGACCTCGTTAGTCATGAAGGCTTTTGAAAATATTTAGAAAAATGTTGAAGTTCGATAAAAATACTAATGCTATCATTAAAAAAATCACACCAAAGATTATTCGTGTTGAGGAAGCTTAACTCTTTTAATGTACAGAGACCCATTCTTAGATCTTTTTATAACTCGTTTGTTGAAAGCATTTTGTCTTTCTCTTTCATTTGTTGGTTTTCTT
>NW_015505974.1:512433-512826 GCF_001515645.1 Sinocyclocheilus grahami | reverse complement strand
CATTTTGTTTTAGCACACGCTGACTCATGCCGTTGGATATGACAGAAAGCCAGTGGTTAAGGTTAGGACATGAAAAAGGGAGTAACACAACAAAGGATCGTCTGTGTTCATCAAACATTCAGGCAGGCGTGCTAGTTTTAGTTAACACTGCAGTGGTAATGTCAGGATATTATATGTTTGCTCTTTAAAATGAGCGTTTCATCAAATACCAATCCGAAATGGCTAATGTCTCGGAAAAGGTTGCACAGTTCATGTATCTTGCTTTGTTTCTTCTGGCTTCGCTTTTGGTTTGGTAATATGAAAGTGTGCGTCAACATGTTTGCTCTGGTGTTTGTCTTTTTACTAGCTTGGAAATCTTTTATTAGAGGGAAAGGCTTAGATATTTGTCATTCT
>NW_015505974.1:510185-510713 GCF_001515645.1 Sinocyclocheilus grahami | reverse complement strand
TGGCAAGGACGCGTCCTGGGAAAATGGCATGTATGGTCACCCTATCTAACTAGGATAGCAAAGAAAAATCCTAGCTATTTAGCTATTAGCATTGTTTTTTTCCAGGACATACTTGTCAGTCTGTCTAATTTGTCATCTAATCTGTCACAACATGGGAATACAAAGCTCAGTCTTACTGCTCTGTCAAAGGGTCCATCTATTAATAAGGTTGTATCTTTTATTTTCAAGCTTTCTAAGTTTAGCGTGCGTTGCTATGGAGCAAATGCTAATGTGTTTGGGGAATTAGGGTTTTACAGCTGGGGTTTAAACACATCTTGGGGGCATTGTCAACTCATTTACATGAGAAAACCTTTTTAACCTTAATTCCACAGCACACGGCTCTATTCAGCATGGATGCTAATGACTTTTGCTGCTCCCTGCGACCGTTTGGTTTGCGTTAGCATTTTAAAGGAGTGGTGCTGAGTGTTTGAACAAAGACAAGCTAACACAATGTGCAAGCACCATGGGAAAGGAAGGTCGGCGTGGCGC
>NW_015505974.1:509035-509497 GCF_001515645.1 Sinocyclocheilus grahami | reverse complement strand
GTATGTAATTCTGCTCCAACGTTACATGTGGTGAGGACTATCTTTAAACTAAATTGTAAGACTAAATTGTACTTGATGGAACACAATGTCTTTAAACGTATTTGTCCATAAAGTCACCACACAAAGGGTTTAATATGAATGTCGTTGCAGGGATTAAGGCATAAACGAGAACCCTTTTTAAAATAATGGAGGTTACTGAACTGCAGTGAAATTAACCATGAAGGCTATTGCGACTAATGGTAGAAAAAAAGGATCTTACGCAATTGACTTTATATAACTGAAGCTTGGCTCAACATAAATGGCTGTGTTTTAAAAAATCACCATCCCACCTTTGCTGTTTGGATCCAGCAAATTGTCAAGGTTGGTAATATCCAAGTTATTTACAGAGTGGCTGATAATAAGAAAATGGGTAATTTGCATTTATGTGTGGCCTCACAGTAAAACTGCCTAATTGGGAATGAT
>NW_015505974.1:505299-508967 GCF_001515645.1 Sinocyclocheilus grahami | reverse complement strand
TTGGCATCAATAAGTAATCATAAATAATCTTTAAAGTTTTTTTTTATATATAATGCATATTACTTACCCAGTGCCAGTCTGTCAGTGTGGGACTGCCCACTTCTAGTTGCACATGCGTGAACTCGAATGCTGTGACAGCGTAGGATGTATCAACAAAACATCTAATTGCCAGATTTCCAGTGTCCTACCTATAATTAATTTGGCTGGACAAATAAAAATCTTTAAAGTAATTTTTCTCAGTTCCACACTCTAGTGAGTTAAGGTATTTTGCCTTTGTAGGGCAGACTTGTCTCACACTTCCTGGCAGTTTTCCATCACTTCAGCACACAGTGTCTCAGCTCATCACAGTCAGACTCCCTTCTGAGTTCACCTGGAATGACTGGGACACAGAAACATCTCCCAGTACACACACTGATACATTGTGTTCTGACTTCTGTCTTACTTGCAGCGGCTCGTTGATCCAACACACACTCTTCTGCCCTTTTTTCACCAACCACAAAATATACAAAAGTACTGCACTGTAAAGAAGACAACACAAAACTTAACACTACCAAAAAAGACCGCTGTAGTTGCCAGAAATGGAATATTGGTGCCTGTATATTTCACAACTAATAACCATATATTTCATGAATTACGTAATGTTAATTTACCTATCTATTTTAATTATCAAAATCTGCATTTTATCTTTAAATGTGTTGTTTTATGGTAATTTACTTTCAAAACCCATAGATTTTACACTAAATGTACATACAGTGCAATGTTAAAACATTGACATAAAATTCAAACATTATTATTATTAATATAATTTTTTGTTGTTATTTGTATATGTAATGTGGTATTGTCATGTTTATTAATTTTTTTATAATTTTTTTCCCCCTCCACATATCATGGTATTGCCTTTTTTTTACATTTACCATGGTGTTACCATGTGTTTTTGGACAAGTGCATGATATTACTTTGCTTTTAAAAAATGCCATGTTTCATGGATTACTACCAATGTAATACCATGTTATTATTTGAAGTTCTAGGTAAATACCATTGTATGTGAATATGACAACCATTTAGCATCATTGTTTATATCAAAGTAACCTGTCACCTTGTTCTAAAATTTCATTAACTTGCAGTTACTCAATGTCTATTCAATGTCTATAAAATATTACTACATTAATCACAAGCAGATGGAAAAGTCATTGAAATTAAGACTGGATTTGTGTCTGTTCCTGTGCAAGAGAAAAGTAAATTTCAAAACTTGTTGACTGTATTGTCATCGCACTCTTCGGTTAACCTCACCCCTGAGGGCAGTAGAGTGAGGTTTCCTCTTACACTCGTCCTACGCACCATTATTTTCACTCGTCGTTTCCTCGGCATCAGGCCTGAGAGTGCATCCGTTAGGTTGATTCGTTATAGTTGTCTCCTGCTGAGGACGTTAAAGTCGGGGAAGCGGTTTAACTGGTCCTCAGGTGAGATTTTGCTGGAGTGGACAGATTTTGCAAGACTGGATTTGTGTCTGTTCCTGTGCAAGAGAAAAGTAAATTTCAAAACTTGTTGACTGTATTGTCATCGCACTCTGAGGGCAGTAGAGTGAGGTTTCCTCTTACACTCGTCCTACGCACCATTATTTTCACTCGTCGTTTCCTCGGCATCAGGCCTGAGAGTAGCCTATCTGGCGACGTGTTCAATTGTATCCCCCACCTGCCTGTTTTCCGTCCAGACCTTCCCCTTGCCAAACTCCTACAAAATTTGACAAGGTCCCTGAATCCTACGATTGAAAAAAACACATCCGTCCTCTCAGCGTAGGCCCATTAATATTACTGCATCCTGTGTCTACAGGTCCTCCGGGAATCGTTCCATTTACTTCCAGCAATGGGAAGTCCATTCATTACAAACCAAATGCACTGGGCAGTCAAATCCCCCGTTCGATTCAGCCTAGTGCTCCCGTATATATCCATGGTTCTTTGGGAACGTCTTAGCAGGTTTTCTCATTGTGTCTGCTGTGCTGTTTTTTTATGTCCTTGTTGTGATTCTCCGGGCTATTTTCTCCTCCTTTTTCCCATCTCTTTTCCCCAGCAAGCTGGCTCGGCTCGGGGTACATCTGGCGCTTGCATCTGGGAGGCTGGAATGCAGAGTTTAAATGCAGGTGTCTCTAGTAACGGGGGGCATATATAAGCACAACGGGCTTGTGAAGTGTATTAGTTCCCAATGTAGATGGACACCTGACTCTTTGTAATTACTTTCCTGTCTGGTTTGTTGTTATACCGCACAACGGAACTTAATGGGCTTAGAAAAGAAACAACAAGTCATTTTTTATGCACAACATTTCTAATTTGTCCATACTGAGCTTAAAAATACTATTCCCTGGTGGTTTTGCGACACTACGTTGTTGATGCCTGTGGCTCTCCTCTTGAGAAGCTGACCCCTGCTTGTGCGATTGCATTTTGGGTCATATTTCCCTCTGCTGGGAAGCCGGTTGACATTTTGAATTATTTTCCCTGTCCCAACTTGCTTCTCAATGCCATGTAAGCCTATTGAATGCGAAACAGTAGGATTATGGGTAGCTGGATTCATCCCCATATACTAGAAAGGTGGGATGTTGGTTTATTGAATTGCAGCAATGAATGAGGCTCCATTTTCAGCCTTTATTTCACGGAAAACATAAATATTGAACTCAAATGGAGCCGATGTGCTGTCATTGTATGGCTGCAGTGAACACACTGGTATCGAATCAGCATATACCAGCGGGAAATTATAACACTAATTTTATTTTATCTAACGAGTTTAATAAATGTTTTGCCTGCTTTGATAAACTGGCTACAGTCGATGAGATGGTAGATTTTGAAGATTCTCTGACTTTTTCTAAAATTATTTAAATTGAATCCTTTTAATATATTGAGACAATTGAAGGCAGCTCCGCTTAATAAGGCCCCAGGTCCGGACGGTATATGTGGTAGAACACTGAATCACTGTGCTGAACAGCTCAGTGGAGTTCTCCATGTACATTTACAATCTTCCTTAGATCTAGGGCTGGTACCTGATCTGTGGAAAAGCTCAACAATTGTTCCAATACTTAAAACAACTAGGCCAGATTATTTTAATGATTATCGCACTATTGCCCTGACCTCGTTAGTCATGAAGGCTTTTGAAAATATTTTGAAAAATGTTGAAGTTCGATAAAAATACTAATGCTATCATTAAAAAAATCACACCAAAGATTATTCGTGTTGAGGAAGCTTAACTCTTTTAATGTACAGAGACCCATTCTTAGATCTTTTTATAACTCGTTTGTTGAAAGCATTTTGTCTTTCTCTTTCATTTGTTGGTTTTCTTTAATGTCTATAAAGAACAAAAATTGTCTGCAAGGTATTGTAAAATGTGCTCAAAAAGTATGGGTGTTCCTTTACGTAGTCTTGCGTCTTATTATGAACAGCAATTGGTGAGGATGGCACTTAAAATAATGGGAGAGAGCACACACCCTTTGTATTCTTATTTTGAGTGGATGCCCCTTGGTGTTTAAGGACAATTAGGTGTTCCACGAACCATTAGAAATTTGCTTTTGTGCCTGATGCAATTCGTTTATGTAATACATATAAGTGATTGGTTTATATATATATATATATATATATATATATATATATATATATATATATATATATATATATATATATATATAT
>NW_015505974.1:469021-504383 GCF_001515645.1 Sinocyclocheilus grahami | reverse complement strand
CCCCCACCCCGCCTGCCCTCTCTCTCTCTCTCCCTCCCTCTCTCTTTCATCGTCTTCCTCTGCTGTCAAGTCAATATTGCGCACGCAAAGGCAGCATGTCGTGTGAGAATCGTGAACAAAGCCAGGCATCATGGGACCGCACACATATAAGTGCACACGTGAGCACATTGTGCTTATACTTCTCATGCATGCTTGAAATGGGTCTCATGCATGCTTTGTTTTTTTTATGGATCAATTTTCAGAGTGCCACATTTGCACAATATGATACTTCAGTCTGCCAAATCCCAGTGGACGCTGGTGTGTGGTTTAGTTTTTGAAGCCGTTTTGTTTTTGCACTTACAAAGTGTCTGTAATAGTGTTATATTACTGCTACTTATAAATTTATGTAAATAAAAAAATGCAACTGAATGCAAGTTATCTGCTTTTTTTCCCCCCTATCTAGCAATTATTATCCAACAGTATTTGCACACCAACGTTTTTTTTTCTTTTCTTTGTGATATGAAAGTGAGGGGGTCTCTCTAATTCTTGTTTTCCTTTGTTTAAATGTCTGCACTTTCCTCTGTGGTCGTTTGTCATCCGGTTAGATGCTCGAGCTGAGCTATACAGCTAAACAGTTTTTCTCGGCCAAGTACTTTTAAGCCTATTTTTGTATTTATCTTTGGTGTATAAATATATCCTATTTGATATGTATCTCAAAGTATGGTTGAAATTATTTAAATCAATTTTTAGACCAAACAAGCACTTTTGAAAAAAAATAATTACCATATTTAAAAAGGAAATTGAATCATTGCCATTTATATGCACCATTTTAGCATATGACAATTGTCATTCAGAAGCATTCATGGACATTTTTGAGGGATGATACAAATTAATAATGTTTTAAGTGATTCATTGAAAAGAACAGTGTTAACTGAACCACTGAAATTAATCAGAACACTGTTTTTGCTACTGAAGCTTAATTCAGAATTCAGATGTAAGACCCTCAGCAAGGCCACAACCCAGACCTCCCCCCAGCATGTTGAGCATGCTTCATGTCATTCCCTCTATTTTGTGCCCTGTGCCCTCCCCTCCTTCCTTTCTCTTTCTCCCTCTCTTTCTCCTCTCCTCAGCTTGAGAGACTGCAACTTGAAGGTCATCGAGTGAGAGTGTTGTCAGACTTTGAGGGAGTGTAAAAAGCATCCTCACACACAGGCTCTCAGGTCTTATGTTAATATTAATGCAGATGTTCTCTGGCCTTTGGTGACTCAACTGGCATTAAAACATCTCAGAACGAGATCAGAAAGCGCTGCTCTTTGAACAAAATAGAGCAAAACCGCTCAACCTTGCATTTGTGTCTACTGTTTCATGGAAAGGTCATTCTGATATCCAAATAGCACACAACGTCAATTCTGCAGGTTGTTTTTGTCTCCAAACCTACGTATACTCTTAAAATCAAATGTGCAATTTTCTATGCACTTGAGCTGGCAATAAAACAGAGTAGTAATTTCATATTCATATGGTAATGTATATTTCAAAATCTATAGATTTTTTGCTGTCATTATTGTTATTGTATTGACTATTGTCAAGTCCAATTATAATTTACAACCATAGCCTAAAAATAGTTAAAATAGCTGTTAGAGCCAATAATAAAAATCATTTCAGAGGCAGAGCAAGTTACTGAATTTTGAAGGAGATTACATAAATAACATTAGGAATGTATTCTTTAAATAAATGGATTTGGATTTGATTTCATGTTGATTTTAAAGCAGCCAACAGTAAAGAACACTTTAAATTGCAAATGACCATACAATCTCATGACCTTTTGTCTGGTCCAGTTAGCCTTGTGGTGGTTTGGCTTGTGGACTCTTACAGTAACCACATTTTTACATTATTCACCAGTTACTTCCCAACCATTGTGTAGTGGTAAGAAAGTATTGCTGAATCATCCCCCATATTGAACGGAGTGTAGGTGTTTTTGTCATTTTTCCTTTTGTGTTGAACTCTTCTGAGGCTTTAGGAGCCATTCCCACCATCTATTTGTGCAGTCTTTTTTTTTTTTTTTTGTCACAACATGGCACTGTCTGTAGTTTATTGATCCAACATTTTCAGTGGCTATTGAGTGATCCTATTGAGGAGCAAGACCTTTGTGGGTCTCATTTCCCCCTGGCGGCCCAGAAACAGAGGCCCTGGGATTGCGGGATTGGGTATTTGAGTCATACTCTGAGAAATGATTGCAAGAAAAGCTAGAACTGACACAAACTGCTTCAGTGTAGAAATTCATCAGCTCTATTCAACAGATGAGCGTGTCTTGACTCACTCGCCCATTGCGGGTTAAAGCCCTTTCCACCGGTACCTCGTAAGATTTCACACTGGCCAGGCTCCCTGCAGTTTGTCTGCTATGCCCACTTCTTGAGAAACATATGCGTCATTTGTGAGATGATTAATGAGAAGTGCACGATCAGAGCATGCCGCCGGTTGTGAGCCTTTGGGTGTTATAGAAAAGTCATGTTCCTGCTTGTCGTGATGCTTCGTTTCACCTTTGCTCACACTGACTTCCTGTTACACCTGCATAGCGTTACTTCTGAATGCTTAACAGGTTCTACTCAGGTGTGTATATGCCAAGTTCCATCTATAGACACCTTTGTTGATTAAAGAAACAGCTGCCATCTGGTCGGGCTGGGTGGCGGGTTTAAGTGTCACCTTTGCCTTGTAGGCTTGGCTGGTCTGTAGCACAAACAACCTTGGAGCCCCGGAATTGTCACAGTCCACTGGCCAAGCGGAGTGCTGTGAGCCGCATGGTGGGAAGCAGAAGAGTCTGACCGTTCGAGTCTCGCGCTGTAGGGGTGGGACACGCCATTAACAACAGAAACGGTGGCAGCAGTATGGTCCAGTGTAGGAGGGTAGAGTCGCCTTGACCTTCACAGGGCTAATCAACCAAACCCTGTGCCACCCGAGGACTGCCCACACCGCGTTAATAAGGAGGCCTGTTTAAAATACGATGCAGCGTGGGGCTTTCTGCCTCACTTGACTGCAAGATGAAAAAGCATAAGATGGCCTTGTCATCAGGCATTCTTTTAAGTAGGTCACTATAAGGTTCACTTGATTTCGGCTGTGCGAATCGGGTGCACAGCTTGGAAGCGCTCATACATATTCATCAGTACTGTTTTTGTTGTGCTGCCTGCACATTTCATCTTTAAAGCCATATTAGTACAATAACAAATCAAGCAATTTGTGTGGATGCTTTTCCTAAATATGAAAATTCATAATTTCATTGTTGATAACTGAAAGAGTTGCCTGATTTGGGAATACAACCGGGTTATTAACTGGAACTCAATCCTTGTTTCCCCACAGTGGCGTAAATGGTTACCTTTGATCATTGTCAAACTAAATGCATGAATTATGGATATGATTTCCTTGTGCAAACGAGTCTTAATTGTCATTGTGCTTGTGCAGTATGTTTACATGTAGACAATTTCTGGGTAGAATTTGTTTCAGAAAGAGTTGAGTAGTTAGCAAAGCCAAGGTCATGGGTTCAATTCACAGGGAATGCATGAGTTTATAAAGGGCATACTTTAAATTCCAGTCAGTTTGGAACATGCATAAATATTACTTTTTAAATATATTTTTGCAGTGATTGTGTAAACCAGGGGTGCCAAACTCAGGTCCTGAATGTCCTGAGTTTATTTCCAACACTGCTCCAATGCACATACTGTACCTGTAGTTTAGAAATAATCCTGAATGACTCGATTAGCTGGATCAGATGCTTTTAATTAGGGTTAAAGCTAAACTCAGCAGGACTGTGGCCCTCCAGGAACTGAGTTTGGTGTAGACGTTGTAAAGGGCTTCATGAAATAAACACAAAGGGACTTGACTCTCAAGTCAGGTTTGTGTGAACATCCATGCCGTGCCGTGCTAGAATAAATATCACTAAACAAATGTGACAGTTATGGGAACAGATTCACTCGTCTCATACCCAAGAGTTGAGTCCTTCCAGAACTTAAACAAACATTCTTACATTCCCTACAAACATTCTTACACTCCACCAAGTACAAATACATACCTTGCAGCTCTAGATAATAGGATTTGAAAGCAAACCAGATGTCAGATTTGTTGAACAGGAACATTTATAATGACCAGACTTGAAACAGAGAGTGTTTGTGTGAGGATGGGTTTGGCCATGTCTGTTTTTGGATATGTCTTTGGCTTGCAAAAGTAGAGTGGTCTTTGCCTTCATTAACAGCTGTAGTGGTGTTAGAAGCAGTTCATTACGTTTATAAACTTGTTTCCCATGCAAATGTGTTCAGAAGAGGATCCATGGACGTGCCATCTTAATCTGATATACACAGTGCCATTGCAACATGGCACTTTAGGAGCCAACTGAACAGCTTTCACCTGACTTGATTATAATAACAACAGCCGTAACAGATAAACATGCTTTTTGTGTACACAATTAAAAAGGATAGTTCACCCAATAAACAACAAAGCGACCCATATGAGTTTATCTTCATTGGGGTAAAAAAAGAGATGCTTTGTAGAATGTTTGAGCTGCTTTTGTACAATGAAAGTGGACCGTGGTGTTTAATACCAAAAGTTTTATAAAATTAATGATGTGTTTTGGTCAAAGTCATTAGGATCCCTAGCTGTGTGGACCAACACATCACAGAATACACAAACACCAAGAAGAACCAGTCTCACCTTCTTGAAAATGATTTCCCACAGGGGTGCGAAATGGGTCAGTAAATAAATATTAAAACAAAACATCATGTAAAGTAAAAGTGAAACCTGCACCATGCTGACTAGTTGCAGGCTAGGCCATAACTGTGGATTTACAGAATACATATATTTACTGAATTTACATAAATATATACATACACTTTTCTGAGTTTCACTTTCTTTAATTTTCCGCTAGAGGGTTGTATTTTTATTTTTATTTTTTGTTGGTCCATATTTGTTAACCTTGAGGTCATCAATATGCCAGTACACTCAAAGTTAAAATTCACTTACTACTCACTACTGCATAAATGGAAAATAGAGGAAGTTATTGTCTTGGAATTAGACTGTCTTTTGACGTTAAAATTACATTAAATGTGTATTCACTCTTTAATTTTCAGTCTACTGGAACATTTAATGTGACCCACATTTCATCAATATTGAGTGCCTTTTTATCTTTTTTTAAATGCTTGCTTTCATCATTGTGGGAAACTAAAGCAAGGTCAAGCAATCAACGGTTCTCTGTGTTTTTTCATGAGTCGTATCAGGCTAGACAGGTAAAGCCACTGTACTGGATGGGAGAGGAATTCTGAACTTGCAAAACAGGAGATACCCCTGCCCCTGGCAGTAAAACGATGTGCGCCAGGCCTGATAGAGGATCCACAAACCACATATCAGTTCTGAGAATATCTTTAAGGTCACATTACAGCATTCCCATTGTGCAGAGGAGTATTACGTGTTCAAACTAAGATGAAGGCACATAATGGCTTTGAAGGAGGAAAATGAGTTTTCAGGCAGGTTCTGAGGAGGTTAAAGTAGTATATTTGATGCTTAGGAGTTTATTTCTTAAAGGGGTCATATGACGTTGCTAAAAAAGAATATTATTTGGTGTATTTGGTGTAATGAAATGCGTTTATGCGGTTTAAGGTTCAAAAACATTATTTTGCACATACTGTATATATTGTTTCTTCTGTATGCCCCGCCTTTTTGAAATGCGTCGATTTTTACAATGCTCATCGTTCTGAAAAGTGAGGTGTGCTCTGATTGGCCAGCTATCTAGTGCGTTGTGATTGGCCAAATTCCTCAAGCGTGTGACGGAAATGTTACACCCCTTACCATACTGTGATGCCGTGTCCCGGCGCAACGAGACAAAACCAATAAAACCCATTATAAACGAGGCATTTGTTGCATCCATTGGGGACATAATTACTGATTATAATTACTTATACTGTATTTTTACGTGTTGCTTTGCATCGTGCCACATAAACATAACACCATGTCTGCATTTGTGATCGGAGAAACAACAAAAACAAGCGCTACTCTGCACTGCTCAAAACTTGCGTTTGAATTGTCAGTGGCAAATCCTTTAAATATGAAAACGTACTTACAGACTGTGAGTTGCATTATTTGTCAGAACACCGGCAATGTAGGCTACTCTCCCAGGAAACAGTCCTCATCCTCCGTAAAATGCGTTGCACACATCTGAATATTTGGGTTGAACTGTTCTGGAACAGTGTAGTAAATACAACTTAACCACTGATTTCTAGTTGTGTCCTCTTTTGGAAGACCAAACAAAGTAGTTTCGATTTCACAACGAAACACACAGCGTCTCCACGACATGGCAGCAGCAACAATACTACAGCAAAAATCAAAGTTACGCCTTCTTTCTTTGCGTATACATTTGGTCAGTGTTATGCAGATCTTCCCACACAGTGATGTAGACATGTGGGGGCGTGTTTAAATGAGGCGTTTTAGGAGGGCGTAGACGAGTCTTAACTATTATAAAGAATATATCTTTGGGTTTGAGACTTTAGTCTTTGCAACTTTAGGGATCTTATCTATTCACGAACAGCTTGTAACACTCCAAAGAGAAAGGAAAACTTGAAATAGCATCATATGACCCCTTTAAATATATTGCGAAGTCAAGCATCACTGCTGCTCATAATTAAGGTTAGGAAATTGAACATAACTGTAACAGCACGTATTGAACTTCAGCATGTTTGTGCTACATGCATGATACCTGAAACGAGCCTTGTTGAGAGATACACTATTGCTTGGATTGAGTGATTAGACATTATCCATATATACATATTACTCTTTTGGCAAGTGGAAAGGGTTAAAAATATCCCAAAAAGCCATATGTAGAGACAATATCTTCAGTACATATAAATGTTTATTTCTAACATTTATTTAAAAAATGCCCTTGCAGTTTTAATCTCCAAATGAAAATTCAACTCTTGACTGAAAAGCAGTGTAAGACCTTATGAAATAACTTTTGTGCCAAGCAAACTGTATTGCCTGCAACTTATTGGGAAGAGAGCATGAAAAGTCGCCTCTAATGACCAGTAATCCCTTGGCATAACCTTTGAAAGCAGAAAACAGTCATTAAAAAGTTATTTTAAGACATTTTGCTTTTCATAGGCACACCAAGATTTTCACAATTGTAACCATGGCTTCAATGAACACTTCTGTTGCAGTATGTTGATTATAACATTTGATGGTAATAGTAATCAGACGTCACCTTGGTGGAACTTGCGGCACACGCACTTCTAATTCATTGCTTATCCTTGAGATTGTATTTTTACCTTTTTAAAACAACAGAAAAAAATATATCAATTTATAAGGGTGTGCATTTCTGCTCACCATCTTCAGTCACTTTTCAGCAGTTTGTGCCACATTTAAAAATCAGAATATGATTTTTTTTTTACGTTTATTTTTCTCTGTTTGATATTTCAGTAACTTCATGGGCCTCTGAGTGACAAAAATATATTTTCAGAATAGCTCTTCAAGTACAAGACACTGCTGTCACTGCTTGAGATGCCGTGTCACACACCCATCTGCAGCATATGCATGCCTTGAAATAAACACTACTGATGTCACAGAAATTGCTTTCAGGCAAATTAAGTTTGCTCAACTACTGTGAACAAAATCATGACAGACAAGCTGTATCTTGTTCAGTTCAAGCAGCGCTGTTTGTCTTGAAGGACTGAGCAACTGCGTCTTTCTTCCTAGAGATAGCACAGAAAATACAATGCTGCTGCATTCAAACTAGTGACAAACAGCCGTACATCTTAGAATTGACTTAAAAGTGCATTTCAGGACAGCTTTGGGTTTGGCTGACTGCAGAGAAATCTTGAGCCAGGAAGTAAATGTTTTTCAACAATGTCAAACTGAGCATAATCATGTTTCATATTTTAAAAGTATTAATTGATTTTAACACCAAACAAGAGTCACAATAAATAAACTATCTTACTCTGTCTGAATTATTTTGTGCATTTAGATTTGCTGACATAGGTTTTGGAGAGAAGATGAGGGTTAGCAAATTGTTTCCAGCAGCTTTAAAAGACATTCTTGTTTGGCATTTAATTATGGTGTTTTGGCCAAGACAGGTAGGCCATTCACCCATGCGCATGTGTGCGGTGTTAGGGGGCGGCAAGGCTGCTTTATTATAGTCTCTGATCGTGCTGCGATGAAGATCACACCTAGCATTGCATTGGGTTGGCAGTGCGTGTATGGCCAGACAGGTGTTCACTCAATAGCTGTCCCACTTCTCTGACCTTAAAGCTTTTAATCAGCTCTGTCTGAGAGCCCGTCAATCCTTTCAAAGCATGACAGTGTTGGAGAGATCAAGGGAGGGGAAGGGAGAGGCCATGCATAGGGTTGGCGCTTTGACAAAATGGTTAAAAAGGAGAATGGGGGGCTATTTCCTTACCTTTGTGAGAGGAAGAAAAAAAAGAAACTTCAGCACTGGAACAAAACTGCACGTTTACAAAAAGAGAAAAAAAAAGAAAGAAGAAGAAGCAGAAATGGTGCATTTTTCATTTTCTCCACACTGAATAGCAAATGTGCATTGATTGCATTGGCAGAAGCAGGATGTTGCCGCATTCTCCAGGTGGGTGCCGCATGTTGGCAACGTTTGAAATGAGTCACTATTATATGCAAAATTTGTGGTGTTTAAAAAGAGCTATAGAAATTCAATGTCTTGTTGCTCCAGTGGAAGCATCTGGGGCATGTGAGTCATTTCCACCGGAATACGGTTTGCTCTATGAGAGGAAATGATTATGAATTTAATCCTTTGCTGCTAGCAAGTTTGTGTTCTTTCCTTAAGCTGCAGATTTGCCAAGACTATGCCAGATTTTGAGTTCTTTCGAGCGGTGCTTCTCCACTTGCAAGGTTCAGTGAGTGACAGTAATTTCAATCCAAGCTAATTGAGTTGTTGAATCTCCCTTTGAGTCCCTTTTCTCGCTCGCTTCAGGGTCTCTGATCAATAGTAATACACTATTGTGATATGTCAGCCAGACTTATTTATATATTTACCCATTCTTTCTGTATCAAAGGGTATCAGGCAAAAAGCAGACTCTTTTCACAGGGGATTGTCTCACCTTGTAAGAATGGCTTGGTAGACCTATGGGGATGTTTGAATTCATCGTTTGGACTGACACGGTTTACAGTTTAAATACATCTTTGAAACAGCAGGTAATTATATTATAGCTTTTATGGCTGTTAATGAAGAGAACCGTTAAAAGCATTGTCAATGCATTTACATTGAAAGTGTCCTGAACTTCACAATTACCCATAGCCTTAGTTAAATCTTTGAAATCATTTCACACCCTTTATCAACAGAGAACCATTTCAACTTTTTTTCCCCCACTGACACCCCTGCATCCTAAAGCCGGATTTCAAATGAAGCGTGCTGTTTGATTTATCTTAGTGTCGTTCTGCTACAATCTAGTTGATTTGTGGAAAAGAAAAGAATCTACTACTCAAAAACCTTTGATTTTCAGACCCAGCTGAGACCCTCTTTTGTGAGCCCACCCACCCTGTTGCTTTCAGACAACCAGGGCAATTACTTCAGGCCTGCTTTTACAGTGAAGTATGAGAAACTAGCCATACTATTTTACTTTCCTCAACCGCATTGACTTTCAAAATGCTATATGCTAACACACATATGCTAACGTTCTTTGTAGAAGGATTCTCTGGCGGGTACTTGTACCTCATGGCCTTCATGTCAATATACAGCATTGGACTTCTGAGGTCTTGTGGGGAACACTGTAACTCATTCCACCCCTCGACTTTTTCAGACGTTCTCCCTCTCCTCAACCTGTGGTTTTGTGGTTCTCGTCTTCATCTCATAGCCAGATACTTTTCATTTAATTGAAAGCCAAAAGCGCCTCGATGTTTAACTCTTCAAATGTGCAATCAGCGCCCTGGTTCCGCACTTCACTTCTGAGAAATCACTCGTTCTGCATTTTTAGAAATTTGATGTTCTTGTTTCTGCTTAGATGCTATCAGCAGGCTACAATAGCTCTGCGCTGCTGTGCAGTCGTTCGCTTGATGACCGCAGAGAGATTTGGTGAGTCTTTAAATGAAGGAAAATGTCGTCCCAATATCCACCCATTGCACCGCAGACTTTTGGGTTTTGTTGGCGAGGGAGGTTATTGACGGAAGGACATGCATTATGATAGGTGATGTGTCATTTGGATTGAGTTTCCTCTGCTCTTTGATGTGCGACCTGGAATAACAACCTTCAGACTCGCTGAGATAATCTGACAGCTTTCTGGAAAGCTTCCGTGATTGGAACAAAAGTCACATTGAAGGTTTATAGTACTGTTGTTGGGAAAGCGAAAACTGGATCTTGGACCTAGACGGGGTGTAATCTGGACCCACTATGCATACATTTTTTTTACGTATGTGTGTGTGCGTGTGTGGGTATGGGAAAATCTCTCAAATGTGGTGTGTGGTGAAGAGTTGGAGGAGGGGGACTTGACGTCCCTCTACCCAGCTGGGTAGCACATGCACTGGAGACTAAAGAAGCACAAGAGATGTGGTGAGCATTCCATGGGTTGTGTGTGGAGAATGGAACGCTCCCAAAAAGCCATTGGAAAGATCCATTGCGGTCTTGGTCACGGAAATAGTACAGCCCCATACTCTTGGAGTTCTCCTCTGAAACGCTGAACAATTTATACATCACCCTCTTTACTTTTCTCCCCTTCTTTGCTCTTTTAGTTTAGTGCTCTGATAGCGCTTTGATTCAGGTGCCAGGCCAGTGCCAGTTCTCGAACCGTTCTATGAATTTCTATCTCATAAAAGTGGGTTCCAGGCTCCGGGGGTTCCCGCAAAGGTTGTTTTTAGACTCGTTATAGTCAGGTAAGCAACATGTAGCAGTGCCATAGTTCGTTTCTCAAGTTGGTAGAAATATGCGAACAGTTTGTGACAGGTTAGTACACTTGGACAAGAAGAACTGTCCGAGAACAAGCTCTGGCTCCAGAACATGAACTATTCTGATGGAAAATACATATGAGTAATATTATGTTGCACTGGTCGATATGGAAACCGTTTAGGACTTATATTGACACCTAGTGGTGTGGAGGCAGCATCCTGTAAAAGCAACAATTTTCGGTTACCCTTGCCATGGTAGAAAATGTTCGGTTTGCGTTCAGCCAATTATTAGTTCATTTCACAAGCGAAAGTGTCTGACAATAGGAGGGTTAGAAAGATAAATTATCATCTGATCTTGTGATCTCAGCATGGCTACCCCATGCAATGACCCGTTCCTGGTTATATATTATATATATTTGCTATATTATTTAAATATATTTGCTAGTGTTAACTACACTGTCTTGACTGAGAAAAAAGTGCTAAACCCTTATGTAATGAATCAAGTGCTCTAAACCTAATTTAAAATCAAGAATATTGGAAATGCAATATAAAACGGTGATGATTTAGCCATTTTTATTTTTAAGAAGTAGTATGTTTCTCTTAGTTGTAGCTGTGGCTTCCATATCCCCAATGTACTTCCAGTTATAAATCTCTATGATCTCATCTAGCACCAGATAACAGATGATGGCACTGGCCGGTTCGCATACTAAATGCATGTGTTAATTGTGAGTGGTCCAGGCTCTCTCTCTACCCCCTCCAGTGGGAGTGTGAATTCCCAACCGGACATGTTAATAGATCAATCTGCTCTGTCGAATGAGGGGGAGAGACTAAAGCTGCCCACCGGCCCAGCTGTCCTGTTTCCACAATACTGGCCTGTTCAAACCCTGATAATAAACCATGCTGTTTGATGTCAGATGGACATTTCATATTTTTCTACAAAGCGTTAAAAATGGATGAATCTCTCAACATGACTTCCCTCTAAGAAATCTTCATAAAACTCTTTCATCAGAGAGATGCAGGAGGGGGCTTGAGGATTTCAGCAGCACCTCACATCAAATATTGATTATCTGTTCTCTTTTTGTTTTTTTAGATTAGCCCTCCCATCAGGGGGTTGTGCTACTGTTAGTCACGGGAACCTTGGGAATTTGGAAAGCTAATCACAGGTTAAGTCGTCAGGAAGCTTTAGCGAAGAGTGCCCAATGTCAATACAAGTGTCAAGTACACACTATATACATTTAAAGGTAAAATGTGAGTAGTCCACAAAGGTATGACTTATTTATTTATTATTATTATTATTTTTTTTTTCACTAAACTTTACATATTCATTGACTAGTATTCTCAAATTGCCCAAATATGGGTCTGTTAATAGGACTGGCTATTAATTTGGTCTATTTTATTTTTTGGTCTATTTTTTATGGCTATTATTTCGGTCTATTAAGAAGTTCATATACCATGGTATTTATAAGATACTTCAATGCATATATGGTACTTTAAGGGTATATGTCTAAAAAGCATAGTATTGTCAAGGCACTAAAATAAATGAATAGATTGGGTTTTTATTTGTTATTTTTTTTACAGAAAAAAAAGAACAAAAAATGCTTCAGTAAAAACATGTAAATAAGTTAGCTTACCATATACAGTATAAAATAAGTTAAACTGACTAATTTGATGAATTACCATATAATTTTCTGTGAAAACATTAAAAGCCCATTTCCAACACTCCCTGTGTGACACATTATGTGATTACATTTATTTAAATAGTTTTGTTTCTTCTCATTTGTTGATATCAGAAATGTTCACAACACAAAATGTTTTGTTACTTTTTATGTTACTTAGTTGATATTTATTGTTTTTTTTAGTTTTAGTTTTTTTGTGATTGGTAGATTGGTATATTAACATTATATCACTTAATGAAAAATACAGTTATAAGTTATATAACCGCTGTTATTACCATAACAGTATATGGTTATTACCACAAATTAATAAATGCCGATAAATAAATACATTTTGAAGAATTATTTTCAGGTGATTTTTGCAAACATACACAACCTTAAATCTTGCATCATGCTCGTTCATGCATAGCATTTAAATCGCTCGTCCATGTAATCCATTTAATCATTATACTTACCTCCTCGATTTTCCTTGTGAACACTTTGGATTTGAACTTTTCCAGACTGAAATTTTGCCCATTGATGATGATGGACAGGGAGAGGATTTGTCATGCATGGCCGTCTTTAGCATATCCCCCAGCGCTGCTTTCGGCTGAACTTGAAATACTTTTTCTGCAAGATGTGCTGAGTATACAGTGCAGCCCAAGGTGCACTGAGGCCATCGGTTCAGCAGCAGACACAAAACACATCCAAGCTGTCACTCAAAATACACACTGGATACAGACATGAAGTTGCACCAGACAATGATTTCATTGAGTCTGTGGGTCTGTGTTGTATTGCACGCTATTGCATGACACTTTACTCTGGGAAATGATTCAGTCATGTTGAATGTGTTTGCTGAAATACAGCAATTATTATTATTTTATACTAGAGTAAATATATTTTAGACCAATGCTTCTGGTAGTATTTAATTACCTATACCTTGGACACAGTTCAGATTTGTTTTCTTAAAGGAATAGTTCACCCAAAAAAGAAAATTTGCTAAAAATGTACTCACCCGCAGGCCATCCAATATACATGTGTTTCTTCACTGTAACGGATTTGCTCGCCGACGGAGCCTCTGCAGTGAATGGGTGCCATCAGAATGATAGTCCAAACAGCTGATAAAACCATCACAATAATCCACGCGACTCCATCCATCAATTAATGTCTTACAAAATCTTATTTGTAACAAACAAATCCATTATTAAGATGTTGTAACTTAAATCATTTGCTTCCAATTTATCTTTCCTGTGAAAAAGCTGTCTCGTCTGAATTAGGAGAGAAATATGCACAAATCAAGCACTGTTTACAAGTTCTAAACAAATATGTTGGTGGATTTTTATATTAGAGGACTGCTTCAGATGTTAATCGATGGACTGGAGTTGTGTGAATTACTTGTGGATTATTGTGATGTTTTTTTATCAGCTCTTTGGATTTTCATTCTGATGGCACCCATTCACTCCAAAGGTATCATTGATGAGCAAGTGATGTAATGCTAAATTTTCTCATATGAAGAAACAAACTCATCTACATCTTGGATGGCCTGAGGGTGAAAAGAAATCAGCAAATTTGTGTTTTTAGGTGAACCATCCCTTTAAGGTTGATTATAATCAAATAATCTGTTCAGTACCCTACATCTGATTTTCTTAAATTATATAAAATTATCTTTTCCCCGTTGCATTTCTTTCTTTCTCTCTTACTTTCCTCAGATTCACTTTAATTTGACTCCAATCCCCTTTACACCTCCCACCAACTGTAACCCGCAGACAAAGGCCGTCTCAGGTGTAATCCATTACTTATAGCCCACCAGTAATGGCCATTGCCACATTATTTATTGATTCGATATTTTTCACATGAAGACATCTAACAGCTGTTATTGATTTTATGCTGGAGGATATCACTGCATTATTGAAAAATGGCCAACTCTGATCAATTATCGCTCATGGGTGTATTTATCTAGCAATCTGTGTGATAAAAGATGAATTATGTTTTGTTCATTATTTCTAATCTACTTCACATTTGCCGTGACTCACTTTTATTTTTGGTTACACTGGTTATAAATCACCCGCTGAGATATGCTGGTTGCTTTTGTGTCGATATCCACAGGAGACCATGATTTGTTAAAACATCTCAAGTTTGTTAAAGCCATTTATAGATGTTTAGGTTGTTAGAAACTGGCTCGCTGTTGTCCTTTTGTACACAAACCTATCCTTGCGCACACACCAGCACATTAAACACATTCAAGCGCACACATGCAGAAAGATCCACTCGCAAATATATACATACTCCAAATGCAGCATAAATACACATAGTAAAGGAAGCTGTCACTCTTTCCTGTGTACCACATAAAAAGCTTTTTAGTGAATGGGGCCATCAATAATTTAGCTGAATACCATTCTGTGTAAAACTCTCTTATGCATTTATGTATGCATTTATGTAATGGTGCCAGCTGAGCCTTTTTTCCTTATCTTTGTGTCTCTGATGCCTAGTTTCTGTCTCTCTTTTGCAAACAAGCAGGGTCGTTTCTGTGTAGTCATTTTGCTGGCTTCTGTAATCATTAACAACGTACGTTTTGTTGACCCTAACGGCCAGCGCTTCCTCTGACTCTGACAGGTGGCCTGGTATCTCGTATCAGGATTATGTCATCAGCTGTTAGGGCAAGTACGGACAAAGATTGTGTTTGTTTTTTTCCTCAGCCCAACCGAAACTGTGACAGTGTCCTTGTTCACGTTTCGAGAGGGACAGAGAGAAAACGTCAGTGAGCACGACCTTGTCTTCAAGTCTTGTATCGGTCTGTTTACACTTTGTAGTTACTGTTGACCTATTTTGAACATCTAGCAAGAAAACTACATTTTATTTGTTTTATTTACAGTAAAGTTCAAAAGTTTGGAATCACTGAGATTCCATAAAGAGACAAGAAGTCTCTTTATGTTCACCAAGGCTGCAAAACTACAGTAAAAACAGTGATGCGGTGTAATATTATTACAATTAAAAATATGTTTTCTATTTTAATGTTTTAATATTTTCATTTTAAAGTATAATTTATTCTTGAGATATCAAAACTGAATTTTCATAATTTCATTACTCTGCGTCACATGATCGTTAAAAAGCATTATCAATTTTGAAAAGTTGTTGATGCCTAATAATGTTTTTCAGCATATACAGATTAAATTGGTCAAAAGTAAATAAAGTAAATACATTTCCAATGTTACAAAATATTTTATTTTCAAAAAATGCTGTTATGCTCTATTCATCAAAGAATCCTAAAATAAAAATGTATCATGGTTTCTTCCAAATTATTAAGCAATTTCCATTATTGTTTATAATAATAAATGTTTCTTGAGCATCAAATTGGCATATTAGAATGATTTCTGAATAATCGTATGACAACTGAAGACTGGAGTAATGGTGTTGAAAATGTTCAATCACGGGGATAAATTACATTAAAATATATTAAAATATAAAAATAAAAATAATATTTCCAAGTTTTTACTGTAATTTTGATCAAATAAATCTAGCCTTTTAAACAAAATTATTAAAAAATAAAATAAAAGTAAATAAATAAATGATGTGCAATGATTCCACCTTTTAGTGGTAGTGTATATTAATAAGAAAAATAAATCAATAAAATTGCCATAGGCATTATGAATCATGAAAAAATTTATATAGTGCATATACAATGTATACAATGCTGGTCTCAAAAAAAATAAAAATTCCGCAATCTTATCCAGCAAGATCCTAGTATATAAAAAAATAATTATTTGGATTGTGTTTGCATGAGGCAACAAACATTTAAAGTTTGTGCTGCATCCTTTGACCTTTATAAAGAGTGCAATATGCCTGCCAAATAACAGATTCAAAGCCTGTATGCTTGTGTATTACATCATCTATCCTGCTGTTGGATTGTGCATATAAAAATGTAGTGGAAGAGCTGGCAGGCCGAGCTGCGAAAGATGAATCAGTGTGTAAAAAAGAGTGATGGAGAAGAAAGAGAGCAGAACACAGGTATGCTGATGCATCTCCTTGACATTTTCACAACGCCTTCAAACCACTCTCAGGGGAGGAGCAGCGTGGGCCTGTACGCTCCTTCCTACATCGCACTGGACTTGTGCCATGTGGGGTTGGCTGCATAGTCAAATGTGGAAGAAAGCAACATATGGTTGTATAATCAGTGCCTTCTTTAGATGAGGGCAATGTCCTTTTGAGCAAGTCATTCAACTTGGCGGCCATCTTGATAATACCCTCTGCATTTTTATTTATTTTTTTAAGTTATGCAAGACCAGCTTCTATCTGCTTGAATGAGTAAAGGCCAAACACTGTTTGCTAAGCCTACGCTTAAAAAAAAAAAAAAACATGGCACATCACTACTAAAATTTCACAAAAATGTTATCCTCTTTAGCTGAAATCAGGCTGTAAACTGTTTTTAATTAAATTTAATATTCACATTTGCCGATAGCTACAGCAGACTTAAAGTTAATAATGTAAGAACTGTTTGCAATTTTTAGCAAATGTCAAAATGAACATATTCATGCATTTTTCATGCTATGCATTATAATGTTGTGCTGCCTAAATTCACATGTGACTTTTAAACAATTGATTTAAATTTTTTAATGACATAATCGTATTATAATCATAATCGTATCAAGTCATATGTAACAAAACGTAATAAACTGTAGTCAAAGTATAGCATTTTAATATCTGCATTTTATTGGTTACCAGCCATAACATGAATAATAATCGCTGTATTTGTATTGTATATTGACAGTACTATAATATTGTGCATGCCTTTTTTTTCTGAGCAATGTTATTTTAGTATTTGAGGTACCATTATAATTTTTATTAATTTGTTGAATCAGGTTTGTTTGTTTATTTCCCGTATTCATTTTTAAATTTATTTACTTTTAGTTTCTGTTTTTGTTTACTACAATAACCCTGTTTCTGAGTGTTGCAATATTTCCCATCCAGTTTTCAAAAATAGCATGATTCCTCTTTAAACTATGTACCAAACTGTTTGACAAGCAGAGTATACCGAATCATTATAACTTCCTGTATAGCTGGTTCAGGTAAATACACCGCCTCAATCAAGCAGATGGTAGATGGTCTATCAGGAAAAGGTATATAGGGGAAATGTGTGTAAAGTTTGAGCGCTAATGGAGAAAGGGGCGAGAGCAGAGTGCAAGTGAAAGCCGGAGTGCTGACCATATGTTGCAGCAGGTTTCTGCTGAAGGTAAATATTAGCTAAGGCTGACACAGTAGATGAGGGTAGCTGGTAAAACAAGAATCAAATAGCCATGTTTAGAAGAGAGGCAGCACGTCTGCAGAAATGCGCATACACTCGAAAACAAACATACTAGAACGAGTCGTACGTGCATAGCCGGCTGTAGGATTCATCACATTCTCCTCACTGATTTTAGAGTTACTCTTGATCTCCACCGTCGCAGTCTCTTCTCTGTTTTTAGCTGCTAACTTGATACAGCATCGTAATGCGCCCACAGCATGAGCGGGATGTGCTGGGAGGCACCGTATCATCACTCTCTAGCACATAAACATATTAGTGTCCTCACCGAAGCTGAGCTCTTCTTTTTTCCTAACTGAAGGACCTGGATTGCTATTAGATTACCCACACACAATGGGGCGTATTTTGTAGAATCTCTAAACAAGCCTTTCTGCGGTTTTCTTAATGAGATGGGCCGAATGCCATCATTTTTTTTTCTTTCTGGGAGGCCTGAAGCAGGTCCAGTGTTGTGCCTCGTGCCCGGGGAGAGATGCGGATCCGGTCAGGCTACCGTCCCGGAGAATGGTAGCTCTGTTTGGAGTGTGCCTCCGCACTGATGCTACATCTTACAGGAGGCGTCCTAGTTGCACCCCCACCCCAGCCTCATGGTCCACGTGTGAGAGTGAATAGGGAAGATTCTGTGATTCCATTGTGAGAAGTAGGCCTGGAAACAACAGCAGTTACCTTTTATACACTAAAACAGTGGTTCTGAAACTTTTTGACTTGAAGGCCCCCCGTTATCCAAGACAATATCCTTCAACCTCATGACCGTTTGACCAATTACCAGTGAACTTTCTTTTTACCTGGGTAGGCAAATGTAAAGTTTGGCAAGATACTTCTTACTGCTGTTTTTTTGCTGGTTCAGCTGATATTTGCTCACCACTGACACCTGTAGGTTCGGAGAATATTTCATCTTTGGTGTGTGTGCCACCTACTGTATGGTTAGTGCGTAAAGAAGGCTTTAAGGATTTGCTCAGGGCAAATTAGGCTTAGTGTGCAGTGTGTGTATTTTAAATATTTCATTTTCCGGAGGTTCCTGGTCAGTGGTCAGGCTAGCAAAACAAAGTCGGCCTCAGAGTAGACCCTCTAGTAGGAAAACCACATTCATCCTTGACTTCCACCTACATCCTCACAGTCTTGCCAGATTACTGAAAGTTGAATGACTAATCACACATATGTTGGACTGTTTTATGCTGTTTCTCTGAGAGATAATGGGTGGATTAAACGTAACTAAATGAGATGTTCAACACGCCTTGAACAATGGGGATTGTGAAAGGCTTTAGCCTCCTCTGACTTGCTCATATATGCCTCACGGTAAGATCTATGCAATTATTTCCCTCCACATTATGAGTTTCTGCATGTAGTCCAGGTAAGAGACCTGGAAAAAGAAGCAGAGTCCATGTTGTCTGAACACCACCCTTGGGTGTGTTTGTCAGACCCACTGGATAATGCTTTAAGACCTCAAGATTTGTTCTGCGGTGTGTTACTTCACTCTCATCGTTATTCAGATGTCTGCAAGTGATTGTCTTACTCAACTTTTTTGTTGTGCTTTCAAGGGCACCATTGTGCCAACGACAACGCTCTCTCGCAGTCTGTTTGCCCTTGATTCTGTTTCGTAGCAACTTAACTTCTTTCATTGTGTACAGAAGTGCTTATATTCTCAAGTTTTCCTTCTGATTGCCCTCCATTGTTCATCTCCACTGTGCTGGCTATAATTACTCTCTATCTCCTACTTTCTTTGGAAGACCCCTTCAGCCCTGAGGTGGAGGAAGAAAAGGTGGAAATGGGGTCAGGGGGCCCAGAGGCTTTGGGTTCCTCAGTGTGAGGATTTGGGTTCTGGAGCCGAATAATTACCCCTCTCTCACAACTCCCTCAAAAGAGTGGACTGATCTTTATTTGCGGTGGTCTAAGTGGATGACTCAGAGGAGGGAGTTAGCAGAGTATAGTCTCCCTGCTACTTCTCCTATTCCCCCACTAACAACATCTCCATGCAGCTGAAGTGAACTAGGCCTATATTTAAAACGCTTTCCCCCCTAGATTGGATTGTTTTTCTTACTGATGTTGGCAAGATGTAAATCGCATTGGTACTTCACAAGACATTTCCTCTTGTTTCAACCCTGTCACAGTAGCAAATACCAGTGGAAACAGGGTCAAATCAAGGGGTACAAGGACACAGGTGTTCCCCAAGGTAGCTGTGCAGAGGTTGCCAGCTGTCTTTCTGTCAAACTCGATTAGTCAATCAATCTGTCATTTCACAGTGCCTGCTGATGGGTCTATACACTCTGGTCAAAAATATCTAATCCGTACATGCCTGGGTAAATGAGAAATGAAGGGTTTGGTGTACATCGGTTAAAAAAAAACTGACACATCACCAGCTGATCCCCTCCTTTATAAGTGATGTTTGCTAAGGATAGCATCACAATTGATTTTCATACTTAGGGTTAGGGGGTCTCTTATGACTTGGACCAGTAAGTAAACACCAGCAGTGTTGGGAAGGTTACTTTGGAAATGTAATAGGTTAAAGATTACAAGTTACCGTGTTTAAAATGTAATAGTAGTGTAACTTTTTCAATTACTTTATTATAGTAATGTAACTGATTACTTTTGTTTGCTGTTTGATTAATTTTATAAATTTCTAATGAATGTTTATTTGCAACTGTTAATCATTTTCAAACATTTACACCCTGCAGGGTTAACCTTACAGTAGTGCTCAACACTGTCAGACTTTCAAAATCCTTCCTCACTTGAATTAAGATGATCAAATTTGAACACAAATACCGCCTTTTACTTTGAGATTGATCTGAAGTTCAATGCAGATTTAAAATCATAAGAAATAGTTTACTGATACTGTTTTTGAAACCAAATATTTGCATAACTACAGGAAACACTGCATCTAACAATGGTTTGGAAAAAAAATTGCTAATTAAAAATAATAATAAATAAAAGCATATGCATCAACTCAAATACGGTTATCTAATAAGCATGTGTCCTATTCTGTCTACTAAACTCCTGAAACATTGGTGTCTTTTTGAAATCTTCAGTAGGCCTGTGTGTAGTAAATTAAACCACATGTCTGCGCCATTAATTTCCATGAGGGGCGGACTGGGAAAACACTGAACAGGAGTACAGTAACCATGTTTTTGCCCAGAACAGAACCATACCGCCAAACCAAACTTTATGCTAAGTATCTATCATTTTGACGATAGTGGTCCTGACAGAAACCATGGTTAATTTGTGGTTACCATGGTTTGATAATTGTAACCATTGTCTTTGGATTTATAGTAAAATCATCATTCATTTCATAAGGGTTGTGTTGTAAGGGAGCCCTAGCTCCCCCTAAACCTGTTATACAGTATGATTATTTGTCTGCTAAATTACTACTGTAACATTACAATAGATAATAATGAAGTCCTTTATGCAGTATTTTGAGTGATGACTGATGAGCAATGGGCTGCTGCTGCTTAACTAAGTAAACAAAGACAAAACTACAATAGCATATTTACAGATGAAACTGACCTGCACTTTAAACCCTGAACAGGGTTTTGCTTCTCTGCTCCACCTGTGCGCTTCCACGGTCCACTTCATTCTCTTTCTCGCATTGATTACTCTGATCCAAACCGTTTGGCGGAGGCGCGAGCCGAAGCATTGCCAGTCACGACTAACCGATTCATGATTTATTAGATATTTAATTATCGAATGGCAAATTCGGAAATAATCGCTTTAGTACATTTGGAAGGCAACTATACAATAATAATATTAAAAAAGCGGGCCAAATCGGCTGCCAGGCCACCGGGAATTGTCCCGGTTCTCCCGATGGCCAGGTTCCAGACACGCAGAACGTGCAGGATTCATACGTTGTCTTTTTGCGGCTTAATATTTGCAGACACTAGTCCATATCGCGTTTTGATTCAAGTGTACTGACCTACTTTTGATTTATTCGTCCAAAATGTGGCATATTCCATCCGCATTAGGCTATAGGAATTCCGTTTTTATGACTGGATTGTAAGAACCAGTCTGTGTTTTCCACATCACGGAAATGATAAATTATAGTAAACAGTGCAATTTGGGAAAGAAATCAATTAAATCTGTATGTGGATTTGTGTAAATATTCAAATGAAATCCCATGTGTAATTGTTAACATTTTCATAAGTAACTGTAATTTAAATACACATTTTTTCTTAGTAACTGTAACTGATTACAATTACATTTATTTAGTAATTAAATTACGTAACGTCGTTACATGTGACTAGTTACTCCCCAACACTGAACACCAGTAACATCATTGTGATGGCAACTTTTGCATGGGCTTCACTCTGAATAAAGTGTAAATATCTACTTTAAACCATTTATTGGTGGTTAACACAGCTGAATTCATGGCAAAATGATTTAACTTTCATGTTCCTGCAAAACAAACCTGCAACTTCCAGTGTACCACTGCATGAGAAAGAAGAAAGTTCCTATGTGATAAGAGTTTATTTCTTTGTATTCAAGGTCAGTACCATGTGCTCTCTGAAATCTTGAGTGTCTTGATTTTTCAACTTTCATATACTTGCAAACACGCTCGCACACACACACACACACACACACACACACACACACACACAAAGACTTATATTTCTGTGTGCATTGAATGAACAGTGCATATTTTGCCTCGCTTTCTCTCTTTCTCTCTAAATGTGTGGCTAGTTTCAACCCCGCTGGTCATGAGACATAGTTTACTTTTAGACTAATCAGTGTCTTCTCAAGTTTAACTTTACCCCCACACACACACACACAACACACACACACACACACAACACACTCACACACACAACACACTCACACACACAACACACTCACTCACTCACGTTTTTACATTCTTATATACTCAAACACACTCGCGCACACACACACACACACACACACACACACACACACACACAAAGACTTATATTTCTGTGTGCATTGAATGAACAGTGCATATTTTGCCTGCGTCTCTCGCTTTCTCTCTAAATGTGTGGCTAGTTTCAACCCCGCTGGTCATGAGACATAGTTTACTTTTAGACTAATCAGTGTCTTCTCAAGTTTAACTTTTCCCAGATTATCTTTCAAATGCCTGTAAGTCCTAAATGTAGAATGTAAACACGTGCCCATACTTGTTGAACTCTCATGACTGATGTCACCCATAGACCTCAGCTCAAACCAGTATTTCACCTATTCATAAAATGGCTTACAAATACTCATATCAGATCCCCAATCAGCAATTCACCTTAGACTCTTCAAAATTGCCCATTATTGTCTCATTTTCAAAAGGTACCATTTAAATTATGGCTGTGTATTGGCAATAATCTGGCGATATGATACCACGATACAGGGGTAGTGATGCAATATGTTGCTATACACTGCGATACTGTAAGCAAGGCGATATATTGGGATATTTCTTATTTTATAAATAGGATATATTTTTTAGGAAAGCTGTCATTAAGAACACACCACCATATGCAAACCTTAGCAATAAATAAATACAAATTATTTAACCAGAACACCGTGGGATCTGCATTTGCAATAATCAATCCCTGTAACATTCAATGTTATTGAACCACTTTTTGTGCAGTACGAGTAAAGGGGGGAAAAATGAAAGGATCCTTTAGTTAAATGTATATGTATAAAATGTATTTTATAAAAATACCATATTTTAGACCCTGCTTTAAAGGTTCACGGTTTAAGTTTACAATTGTAACATACAATGTCATTTGATTTTTTTACCGAGAACCGTTGCACCCCTAATGGTAATGTTGCAATTTTAAGATGACACATGAACAAAATATAAGATGAAATACTAACGTCGTGCTCGAAAGTTCACTTCTTAAAAGAACAATGATGTCATTATTATAGCAAAGTTTTGTATATTTATATGAGGGATGCAGATGGAACGCATTTGGTCAAATGACCCACAGTTTCCCTTGGTTTTGTTTTCCCCTGCAGTATTTCCAACTTTTATGAGTGGCGTGATTAAGCACAGTAGTTCAGAGTTACTTCCTCTTTGCTAAGGTCTCTCTGTAGGAGGTAATTACCTGTTTTGCCAGTCATAAATAAGCGAGAGAGAGAGAGAGAGGGAGTGGGGGAAAGAGGGAGGTGAAGGTATGTGGTTTAGTATATGTTTGTGCAGGGAGCAAGACCAACAGGACAGCACAGCACCTCACGGCGAGGAGAAATATATCTACTCTGGGTCTCTTACGACAGGTTTGTTAAAGACAACAGAACTCATGGACTCTCAAGGGACACGTTTGCCTCAGAGTTATTCACGGGTCAGGAAAGCTTCTGTTATGAATGGCCTCTCTAGAGCTAAACAGGAACTGAAAGTGCTCATGGATGCATAGCCCTTCCGAGGAAGCATATGCGGGGTTGATATGTAAGAAGAGCCGATTGTCTGGTCAGGTGTTAAGGAAGTAAAGACAAAGAAAATATGAATGAAACGCAGGGGGTGAGGTAAAGGGGGTAGTTAAACAAAAGTATGAGTAATAGCATGTGCAAGAAAGCTAGTCTTTAGAGAAAAGGAAGGGGTGAGAAGGAGGGGTTTGAGTGTTGACACATCATTCTCAGCTGGAGGGGGTAAAAGAAGGTCACCAGGGAGACAAAAGGCCAAGGGCCTGTCAAAACAAGACACATTTGACTGTGGGGCATGCCGTATTCAGGGTTGAGAGACAAAACCACTATTGTTTTAACTGGGGGCAATGGATTCATCTTCTACGTGACAGATACTCCTGAAAGCCGTTGCAGGGAAAACATAGAAACCCATTCGTTTACTACTAATTGCCTGCCTGGTTTATTGTAGCTTAATTCAAGTGCCATCATATGGGCACACTCACACTGGATCCCACATTGTTTCCATTAATAGGTGCTTGAGGCTGTCACCGAGTTTACCAATGAGAAATAATTAGGATAGAGTGGTGTGGGAGGGTTGGCAGTCAGGATCAGAGTCGGGGGGGATCCACCATCATTACACATGCGAGGAAAGTCTACATCCGGAGCTCTTGAAGGCCTAATGCTGCCTGTAAACATCACTGCCATGCTTGTAATTAGTTCTGTTTGTCGACGAAGGTGGCGTTTAAAGTACTCTTGTTGAATTGGCATGCTAGCTGTTTTGACGCACTCGACTGTAGCGTGAAAACCCGAGTCGAGTCAATGAGCTGTTGTGACTTCTGTTAGAGTTGATAGTTTTCGTGATGCATATTCGAAATAAATACCAAAACACATGGAGAGATTCCATATGCTATTAATTAATTTAAATAAATATTTTGGTTACGTTTTATTTTAAGGTGATGTTGTTACAATGTAATAACACAGTACTAGGTAATCTTAATTAAATGCATATACTTACTATAGGGTTAGGGTTCGGTTTAGGGTTAGTTATTTACACATGAAATTGGTGACTGTCACCTTAAAAGAAGTTTGGTTTTAATATTGGTAAATTACCAAAGTATTGCAAAATTTAGTGCATTAAATATCATTCTTAGCACGGATTGTTTGACTTGTTTTTGATGTCCTTGTCTTTCTGCAGCGGGGAATGGGCAGTCGGTGCAGACGGACCCCAGTAAGTCTGGATTCGTGGGTGACACGGTCGAACTGCGATGTGTCTTCATCAACGGTAAGCCACCAGTGAAGATCTCTCAGGTCACCTGGCAAAAGCTGATAAATGGCACCAAACAAAACGTCGCCACCGCTAACCCAGACTTGGGAGTATCAGTGCTGCCCCCTTTCAAAGACCGTGTGAGCTTCAAGCATCCTGCTGTGCGCCAGAGGTCCCCTTCTACTCTTGAGGATACCACCATTGTGTTCAGCAACCTACGGCTATCTGATGAGGCGGCCTACATCTGCGAGTACACCACCTTCCCAGCAGGCAACAGGGAGAATATGGTCAACCTCACCGTCTTTGGTAAGACCACCATACTGGCAGCTGAGACCGTACATATATAGTGCTGTTCTCCTGTGAAAAGAACACATTCACAGGGCATCAATGGGCCTCATTCATGAAACATGAGCAGAATACATTTCTGTGTATGTCATTCATGAAACAATTCTGAAATTACAAGCAGATCAAATTGTGTAATTTGTTCAAAAACATTTATATTCCATGCTAAAATTTGTGTAAGTTATTCACATTAAATGGTACAATTTATGTAAGATTTTTTATACAAAAATTTGCATTGAATGTAATAAATAAATAAATAAACAGTAAATTACGAACAGTTAAAAAAAAAAATGCAGTGCAGTGCCAAAACACTGGTTTGCACTGAGCAGCAAGTTCTCTGCACACATATAACCCCGTGGAGGACAGCACAGAAATAGGTGTCATTTTCTTGAATATTCTCCGCACTCTTAGCACTGACATGGTGAGAGATTTTTGATTAAAGGTGTCATCATGGTTAGCAGATAGTAAGGTGTAAATGGATGTTGTTTCAGCAATATTTTATTCATAACCCTGTAAGCCCTTCAGAAAAATCACCTTTGTCCTTGACCACTCCAGGTCTGTGAGGTGCTTGGTTAAAACCTTCACTACGCTTGAAATGTATTGATCAGTGCTCAGCACAATAGAAAGAGCTACACCCTAGCCTCGACCTTCAGATATAATGCATTCATGCATGTTTTTCGCTACACACACAAGTGAAGATAAGCTATCATTTTATTAAAGGAATCCAACATTGTATTATTTTCTTACTTCTTTGAAACGCAAAATCCGAAGTTAAGCAGAATGTCCAAGCTGCTCTTTGACAACAAAAGTGGATGGTGTTTTATACCCAAAAATACCATTAGCACTGTAAAAGTAGTACATATCCAGATCTTCTGATGCTATACAATAGATCAGGATTTCCCGAAATGGGGTTTGTGTGTTGATGAAAAGCTTATAATTCATGAAATAAAAACAAACTGTAAAATTAAAAGAAAGAACACTTGCTAATAAATATGACATTATTTATTGTATGCATGCATGTCATTTAACTATTAAACACAATCAAAGTAAACATACACGTGTTGTCAAATAATGTATATAATGTAGTATAATGTAACTATGTAAATAGTGTAGTTTCATTGACATACTATTATATTTTTTGTTAATATTTTGAATCAGTTTTATTTTTATATTTGCTGTTTTCATTTTAATTTTAGTTATAGTTTTAGCAATTATGTTGTGTGTTTTTGTCATTTTTATTATATTTATTTTATTTTTAATGTGCATTTAAGTTTTTGTTATTAGTTATTAGCTGCACAGGTTAAGAAGAGCAACATAATGTATGTGCATTTGTGTGTGTGTGTGTGTGTACTCGTTTTTGTGACAAATGAGGACATAAATTTGTATAATGACAAAGGTATGACATAGGTATTACAAGGAGAAGGTGACTTTTCAGGACATTACCCCAAGTCCCCACTTTTCAAAACGCTTATAAATCACACAGAATGGAGTGTATTGAAAATCTGAAATAGCACAAAGTCTCCTGTAAGGGGTAGGTTTAGGGGTAGGGTTGGTAAAGGGCAATACAATATACGGTCTGTACAGTATAAAAACCATTACGCCTATGGGATGTCCCCACTTTTCACAAATGTAAACCTGTGTGTGTGTGTGTGTTGGAGTGCAAGAGAGGAGTATCTTAGAGAGGTGGGTTATGCTCCCACTGATTGTAGATTTAATTAGAAATGAAGTGTTGATATGTTTTCCATTAAGCCAGCAAAGGGAGCTGCTTGGCTCAAGTACAGTTTTTTTTTTTTTTACTAGTGTGGCTTGTTTACTCCCAAGCCCATTTTGTATATCACGTTCACATGCATGCGTCTTCTGAGAACGCTGGCAACATGAATGGAGATAACCAGCTCAATGTTTTCAAAGAGCCTCTTCATGTCATATCAACCCTCGACACAAACCTCAGTCCTGCTATCAGCACTCTTTGACATGCACTCACATAAACACACATCTTCCCTTTTGATGCAGGCCTGTTAATTGCTAATTGGCAGCCCATAAAGGATCGAGATTGGATGACTTTGGGCACTGCAAGAAACGAGTGTTTTCTACATCTGTTATTTGAGTGCTTGACTGATGCTTTCGCTTTGAACACGGGTTAGGGGAAAAATACATTAGTGAACTGCTTGATTTATACTGACGGGGAAAAAACGACTTTTCAGAATGGCGAGATTAGTGTTAGAGGCACTGGATCAGTGAGAAAAATAAAAAATTTTTTTTTTTTACTTCACAACTTCTCAAGGGCACATTTGTTGCTCCTGTTCACACAGTACTTTAGTATATTACAGTGTTTCTTTTCTTGTTTTTTTACTGCTTACTTCTTTCTTCCAGCACGGCCAGTGACCAAGATGACCTTGACTTCACCCACCATTGTGGCAAGGATGCCGAAACGCAAGATGCCTGTGGCCACCTGCATGTCGGCTAACGGCAAACCTCCCAGCATCATCAAATGGGACACCACTCTGAAGGGTGAAGCCACGTTTCAGGAAACGCGCAATCCAAATGGCACCGTGACCGTGCGCAGCAACTACATCGTGTTGCCCAGCCGCGAGACCCACCGTCAAAAGCTGACCTGCATCGTCACCTACCGTACAGACCGCTTTACTGACAGCGTCATACTCAATGTTCAGTGTAAGTTTTTCTTCGTGTCTCCAACATTAAAAAAAATAATTACATTGATAGGTATGTATAACATATTCTACCATTAAAAAAGTTTGGGATAATGTTAAATGTTTTTGAATGAAGTATCTTATGCTCACCAAGGATTTAAGCATCTATTTGATCAAAAATACAGTAAAGCAGCAATATTGTGAAATATTATTACAATGACAAATAACTGTTTTCTGCTTTAATATATTTAGAAAATGTATTCCTGTGATAAAGCTGAATTTTCAGCATCATTACTCCTGTCTTCAGTGTTACATGATTCTTCAGAAATCATTCTAATATACTGATTTACTGCTTAAGAAACATTTCTTATTATTGTCAACGTTGGAATCAGTTTTTGCTTTTTGGTATTTAATAGAGAAGAAATCATAAATTGTATTAATCAAGGATACGTTAAATTGATCAAAAAAGACAGGAAAGGCATTTATAATGGTACAGAATAGTTTTGTTTTTAAACAAAGGCTGTTCATTGAATTTTCTATTCATTAAAGAATCCTGGAAAAAATGTAGCATGATTTATATTTATTTATTTATGTATTTGTTTGTTTGTTTGTTTTAAACAAATGCAGTATGGTGACTTCTTTCAAAAAAACATGAAATAATCTTAAATATTCCACACTTTTGATCAATATCGTATATAATATACTATATAATTTAAAGTATGTGTATATAATATATATATATATATATATGTGTGTGTGTGCATATGTATATGTATATGTGTGTGTGTGTGTGTGTGTCCAGTATTATCTCAAAATTCTGATTTCATTCAACTGATTTAATGATTGAGCTGATGAGCTGACGATCCATCTGACTTGTCTAATTAGTGACATATTTATATAAAACCCCACTGGAATATCAAAGAATGTCTAAACAATGCATACAAATGTAATAGGATGTTAGCATTTATGCTGTACTGTTACGCAAGTTCTGCGGAGGAGGTTCGGAGTAGGAAGAGATGTGTCACTAGCCTGTCTCAGCCGCTGTTGTTATCAGCTATTGTTTAGGGCAGTTTAGAGCAGTACTGCATATATCAATATATATATATATATATATATATATATATATATATATGCTTAGAGGAGTTCACATGCATGCTGAACACTTATTGCCTGATTTTCTTTACTATCTAATCCATCCAAAAAGCAAAATTTTTTAAGAAATGCATAATTTATATTTGTCTACAAAACTAATGTCAAGCATTTACTCACAAGCCTTTAGATCAAAAGGTTTGTAAGGTTTTCAAGATCATGAGGATCAGTATGTCCAAACATTTGACTGGTTGTGTATATCGGCATCATTAAATGAAATAAAAGATGATCGATGTTTGAAGAGTACTCCTCTGAAATATTCCATTTACTGTAATATTACATGACAGCATAGATGTGTTATGACTGATAAGAGAATAATTTCCTTCCGTAAACTACTTTTTCATTCATTGGTGGTTAGCACTCAATCAAGATAAGTAAAGCCGTTTACAATGGCTCTATTCAGAACTCACTGAGCCATTGATAAACCTTCAATCAAGATCAAGCATGAGAAAATAAGCTATGCTTTGTGTACTTCTGAATGTTTACCTTACCAATATGCCGGTTTTAAAGAACAGTGAAAGAGATATACAGCGAGATCGAGTCTTGTTTGTCAGTATGGGTCTTGTGATGGCTATTGTTGTACTGGTGCTACAGGTTTGGATGCAAAGTAAGTTGGCAAAAAAATGACATCATTGCTTTGCCTACCAAATTAATATGATGACAGGACAGTCTCAGGACTGTTTTATAAACCTTTCTGTGGACAATGCTGGTGTTTGTGTGAGGTCAAGGGCATATAAACCATTACTCATTAATCATTTTAACTTTTATTAATAATTATATGCCCCCACACATATTATATTAACTTTTTTTTTTTTTTGCAGTGGCACACATATCTTTAGCCAACTAGAAATGTGTATTTGTGACATTTGTGTGTTTAGTTGAGGATGTGTGGTTTGGAGAAATATTTTCCCTCATAATATGCAAACAAGAACCTTTATTTCGGATGCGATTAATCACGATTAATCGTTTGACAGCACTTAATATTATTATTATTATTATTATTATTATTATTATTATTATTATTATTATTATTATTATTATTATTATTATTATTATTATTATTATTATTATTATTATTATTATTATTATTATTATTATTATTATTATTATTATTATTATTATTAATAATAATAATGATTAAAATATAAAGCAGCAAACAATAATAATAATAATAATAATAAATATTATTATTATTAGAATAACAATCACAACATGATTTTAATAATACTTTATGCTACAATTTAATTATGTACAGAAACAAGTTCACCCTGATTTCAGACAGCTCATTAACTCATAATTATCTTAAACAAACAAGCAGATACATACATACTTACATGCATACATACATAACATAGTTAGTTAGTTAGTTAACCATTGAAATGGCTGTTGGCAGGTTTTAGAGCTTCCACACTTGGGCCAAGTGGACACAGCAAGCTGATGCCGATTAATTGGCCTAACCTATCAGCCTATCACTGATTACATCACCTAATTCATATTCATGAGACAAGCTGATAAGGTTTCTAATGTGTTGTTCCAGATTGTTCCTGCGCCCTTGGGTCAGGTCCACTCTGTAAGATGACCAATGTAACCTTCTGCTTGAACTCCCTTGTGCAGCATTATAATTCAGTACCTTGGCATTGGCGAATGTGCCACACTTATATGCCAATTAGCACGGGCGAAATGTCCCATCATTCATCACCCGGCAAATTCCCATGAACGCATGTGTATGTAAATGTGAACAATACCGACACCACCAACAATGTTGGACACAGTGGATGAGCAAGTTGTGTGTTACAGTTAAAAATGGAGGAATTATGCAGCAAAAAACAGAGAGATAAATGTGGCAATTTGTTCAGTAATTAGGCTGCGAAAGCTGGGAAAGGAAAACATGTCACCGGACTTCAGCTGTGGTGGATTAATAGCTGGCAATGCCCAGGGTGCACTGCCTCTGTGGACCGGGGTGGGTTTTAATGAGAAAGGACAAGAGAGAGAGAGAGAGAGAGAGGAAAGCGCTGAGCATTCTGGGCTATTCAGGGTATCAAAGGACACATATACAGCAGCCAACTCTGTGAAGAGGGACTCATGGATGGCGCTAAGGTCTTCTTGAGGCATTTTTTTATTAGTAATTGATATACTGAGACTGGAAGTAGAATGAAAGAGAAGAAAAGGAGGGAATGAAATGAGGAAAATGGGGATTGAGAAAGGAAAATATGAGGTACAATAAAGTGAGAACAGGAAGGAGGTTCTGGTTTGGTGCTTGTCGGTATTAAAGTTGCCCGCAAGGTGTAAGGTGGTGGTGTTATTGGTTGCTATGCCATTGCTAAAGGGTTCTGAGTGATGGTTGCTAGGTGGTTATTTACTGGCCTGAATCAAAATAGCCCACCCCATGTCATTATGTGTGTGTCTCATTGATGTGAATCATATCGTGTCAGAGTTATTATAGTTAAAGAGATCACCCAAAAATGAAAATTTACTCATCCTCAAATTGTGGGTAAATGAGTTTCTTACTTCTGTTGAAACCAAACAGTTGACAGTATGGAAAAAAAAAATTCTGTGGAAGTCAAAGGCTGCTGTCAACAGTTTGGTTACCAACATTCTTGTTTATTATTATTATTATCATTATTATTATTATTATTATTGTGTTCTACATGTTCTACTGTATTCAGTTTTGGGCGAACTATCTAAAACCATTTAAAGAAAAAGACACTTGACACTTGAAATACATTTTAACTGAAATAAAATTGCATATTAGGAAACGTTAACACATGGACTGATTATGCATTGGTGTCTTTTATCGTTATGCTGTTGTCAGTGTTTCATAAAAGCAAAGCTACTCAATTGTTACAGTGATTTTACCATGGTAAATGGTGTCATTAGGTATGATGCAAAGCAGAGCAATGACTACTAAAAGTTCAATTACAAAATGTATAACCATCACCAGCACACACCACTACGTCTATCCTCAGACAATTTCATGCAAAACAACTCCTGGCTTGGGTTGTATTGTTTTTCAAATGCTTTTTTTTTGTCTTTAAGCAGAAGTCATCTGTTTTCTTCCTAAACTGTTCCTGTAATATTCATAACCTGGTTGAGGACAGGGCCTGTGAGACCGATTTCAGCCCAAAAACGCAGAAGGTATAATGTGTTTCCCTAAATGCTGACTGCTGCAAAGCAATCTGATGAGATCCAGCAGATAGAAGACGTGAGGAGAGATAGCTAAGGAAATATGTCACAATAAGCTGTCTGAAGATAAACTCTGAGTGTGACTGTTCTGCTCGCCTTATGATATATTTATGGTAAGAATCTCTCTGGCATGTTTTGATAGCTGGGAAATTAACGCAAATCTGAAACTGAAAGTGTGTGTAGCTGTGTGAGAGAGAAAATGTGTGTAAGTAGTCACATCATATTTCAATGTGAAATCTGAAATAGGATTGATATTTCATATAGTCGTGCTTAGCCAGACTTCGAGTTTCAGCATAAAGTCTGGCCCAAATAGTTGCTTATTTCAGCCAAGAATCACCCACTGTCTGGATGACACGTAAAGCGATCAGTCGCAGTTCCCAGTTTCGTTAAAGCAAAGGTCATCTTAAATAGTTTTTCTTGAAATAGTAATAGCCAGCCAATCAGATTAGAGCTTCCCAGATCATAACATAGCTTTCCAGTTGTGTGCAATTTGCATCGAACGGTTACTGAGAAGACTGTGGCTGCTTTAATTAAGGCTGAAACAAAATTTCTTAAAGTCTGTGTGAACCGGAAATTGCGACTGACTTGTTGCAAAGATTCAATGGTCTTAAAGTATTGTAACATATTTCAGAATGAAATCTCGACTTCTTGACTCGACTTTACAGTATTTTAACGGTATTTCCGAATGAAATGCAATATTGAATGAGAAAAAAAAAAAAAACAGTGCAGGGTTTGGTTTTAGTGCACCTCCTTGCCATCTCTAGCTCACAGCAGACCGAAGACTGGAGGGGAGGTGTTAAGGATATTCTGCCCAATCAGAGATTAAATGCAATTTGAATAAAGATTACAGAGACAAAACATGTCTTTATATTATTAACCTGCACAAATTGTTCACCACAAGACTAGTGATATGCACTATCAAAGTAATAGGCTTCAGTTTATTTCATGCAAACTTTAATGCTAAAGTGTGTAATTTTTTATGTTAAAATACTTTATTGTAAGTCAAAAAAAAAAAAAATGTGCACATCCCAAAAAACCCAAAGGCTCAGGTGCAGGACAAAAAATAAGATCAATACAAACAAAGGTCAGTGTCTGACGAAGACCTGATGGTCGAAACGTTGTACCAATAAATTCCTTGGGAGCAGTCTTGTCAGTGTGCAGACAATTTTTTGTTTTAGTAAAATACTTTCTTGTACCCTTATATACAGAGGAAATATTTTGCACGTTGACTGAAAAACGGAAACACTGTGGCACTTTCAAAACATTACTATGTTTGTTTAAGAATCCGACCAGCCTGACATAGCAACAGCGGCTCAACCAATAGCGTGAGTTTTGGGCGTGTCTATGCATTTTATCAACCAGTGGCAGATCTTGGAAATGTTTGGGAAACCTGCAAAAACGTTCCATTTGGTGAAGCTAATGGTTCCGAAATTACGCAAGTCACACAGACTCTGTGTTCTTCCCTGTGCATTTTCAGAAGGGCATTTGTGTAATATTTATGCATAACTTAAAGGGCTCATATGATGTTGCTAAAAAAACACATTATTTTCCACATACTGTACATTATTGTTTCTCCTCTATGCCCCGCCTTTTTGAGACGTGTCGATTTTTACAAAGCTCATCGGTCTGAAAAAGTGAGGTGTGCTGTGATTGGCCAGCTATCCAGTGCATTGTGATTGGCCGAATACCTCAAGCGTGAGACGGAAATGTTACGCCCCTCACATATTGTTGATGCCGTGTCCCGGCCGGAGCAACGAGACAAAAACATTAAAACCCATTACAAACGAGGTATTTGTTGCATCCAGTGGGGACATAATTACTGATTATAATGACTTATACTGTCTTTTTACGCATTGCGTTGCATTGCATTGTATCGCGCCGCGTAAACATAAAACTCTGTCTGCATTTGTTATCAGAGAAATGACAAACAACAAGTGCTACTCTACTGCCAAAAACTCGTGTTTGAATCATCAGTGTCAAATCGTTTAAATGAAAACGTACTTACAGACTGTGAGTCAGAACTGCCGACATTTTAGTCTAACGTTACTTTCCCAGGATCAGTAAACAGTCCTCCATAAAATGCGCTGGACACATCTGAATATTTGGGTTAAACTGTTCTGGAACAGTGTTGTAAATACAACTTAACCACTGATTTGTAGTCGTGTCCTCTTTTGGAAGACCAAACAAAGTAGTTTTGCTTTCACAACGAAAAACACAGTGGCCTAGCGTGAGGGGAAGCCCCGGCTTAGCGTGCACTGAGGCCGGGCTAGCGTGAGCTGAAGCGGTGGGCTTGAGAACGGCGCAGCCGGCGATTCGACGAAGGAGCGTCCGGAAGGACATGTGACAACTCCAGGCTGGACTCCGCTTCCTCCACGGTGAAAGCCGATCTGGCGATCCACAGCGCAAAGTTGTAGTATTTCTTCAGCGACCAGCACGGATCAGCTCTAGGCATAACGAAGCAGATATTGTCCTCTTTTGTAAGACCAAACAAAGTAGTTTCGCTTTTACAACGAAGCACACAGCGTCTTCACGACATGGTGGCGGCGGAAACAACAATACTACTGCGAGAATAAAAGTTACGCCTTTTTTCTTTGCGTGAACATTTGGGCGGCGTTATGCAAATCTTCCCACAGAGCGATGTAGGTATGTGGGGGCG
>NW_015505974.1:449564-466370 GCF_001515645.1 Sinocyclocheilus grahami | reverse complement strand
GCGGGCTTGAGAATGGCACGGCCGGCGGATTCGATGAAGGAGCGTCCGGCGGACTTGTGGCAAGCACATGTGATGACCCCGGGCTGGACTCCGCTTTGTCCACGGTGAAAGTTGATGTATTTCCTCAGCGACCAGCACGGATCAGCTCTAGGCATAACGAAGCAGATATTGTCCTCTTTTGTAAGACCAAACAAAGTAGTTTCGCTTTTACAACGAAGCACACAGCGTCTTCACGACATGGTGGCGGCGGAAACAACAATACTACTGCGAGAATAAAAGTTACGCCTTTTTTCTTTGCGTGAACATTTGGGCGGCGTTATGCAAATCTTCCTACAGAGCGATGTAGGTATGTGGGGGCGTGTTAGAATGAGCCGTTTTAGGTAGGTGTGGCTGACTCTTAACTTTTATAAAGAATATCTCTTTGGATTTGAGACTTTAGTCTTTGCAACTTTACAGATCTTCTTTATGCACCAAGAGCTTGTAACACTCCAAAGAGAAAGGAAAAATTGAAATCACACATTTGTGATTGAACTGCAGCTAGTGCTTGTGTGTGTGTGTGCATCCATAGTTTTTCAGGATTGAAATGTTCTGCAACAGCGCGGTGATGATGCCCAGGGGACCCTTCAGAACACATTTGGTGTCCGTTCTCCACTTCTGCTGTGGCCGTCCCCTCTTATCTGTCATGCCGGCGCCCATGTCTCTCCCCATCACTGTCTTCTCCTCCACCCCACTCTGTAATCACACCATTCTTCTCTATCTTACCCTTTTCTCCCATTGTTTATCCTCTCGCTTTTCTAGCAACTCCTACTCTTTGAATGAGATAAATATTCTTGCTATTTTTAGGGGCATTTGCTAATTTATTTTATCCACTTTTGAAAGTGAGTTAAATCATGAGTGTTAGTGTGCATGTTTGTGTTCACAATACAGTGTTATTTTAGTAACATTGATCCTATTCATTCATCATTGATACTATTATAGTTTTTAATTAATTATTTTTTCCCCGTTTTCATTTTAATTTTAGTTAAAGGTTTAGTAATGTTGTTGTGTTGTTGTCATGTAGTTTACTCTCGCTTTTCTAGCAACTCCTACTCTTTGAATGAGATAAATATTCTTGCTATTTTTAGGGGCATTTGCTAATTTATTTTATCCACTTTTGAAAGTGAGTTAAATCATGAGTGTTAGTGTGCATGTTTGTGTTCACAATACAGTGTTATTTTAGTAACATTGATCCTATTCATTCATCATTGATACTATTATAGTTTTTAATTAATTATTTTTTCCCCGTTTCATTTTAATTTTAATTAAAGGTTTAGTAATGTTGTTGTGTATATATATATATTCTTTTCCGTTTTAGTTATGTTAGTACATTAACTTATATTAAATGAAAATAAGAAATGTTTCATTTTGAAACTAGCTGAAATGAAATCAGTTCATACTAATAATCACAATTAACAATTTATCCACATAGTAAACTATAGTCCATTAGCATAACCTCATACTGCATGCACTTTAAGAATTCAATTTTAGAATGTTTAATTTTAGAATTATTATTAGGGGTTGTTCATATCTTCAGACATACTTAAAACAATGATTTAATTGTATGATATATTCACAGACATTTTAAAACATTGTCAGTATTCATTATAGAAATCTTAAAACAGAAATGCATAAAGGTGGCTAATATTGATGCTATTTTAGTTCTGTTTACTTCACATCACAACAATCAAGGGAAGAAAGTCAGAATATACAATTTGGTCAAATTTGGCAAGTCTGAATATTACAAATTGGGTAATATCAAAATGGAGTCAACGTAGCAATATGCTATTTATGTCACATTAATATAGTATTCAATGAATGTTCATTGACAGTTGTGTATAATGTGATGAGGCTCATCCAAATAGGATCAGAACCTATGCTTATTATAATTCATCTTATAGTTCGCAATGTTTGTGCATGGTCTGTTCTGCTCTGACTAAGACTTGACCTAATTTCTACCATGCTTTCTACTCTCACCCTTTGTTGACCTGAATAAATGGTGCATTTCATTGTTTTGATGTTTTATTGTACTAGCGAATAGACTCATGTCTCTTGCTTTGAGAACACTACCGTTAAAAGGTTTGAAAGGTTCTTATAAAGAACACCACCAATCAACCAGACCCTAAAAGACATGGCAGATTGGGTGTCATTGAGATGGAAGGAAGGGACCTGTTAAGTGGGAACACGATGATCTGAATGTGCCTGGTCCCTGGGGAGGCACTGTTATACTGATATCTGATAAGAAGCAAAGAGAACATCTGCCACAAGAACATCTGCCAAAGATTGTGTCCTCTGTCGAGCTTTAGAAGAAGAACGGGGCAGGTCTAGACTCGCAGGGCAGCTGAACCATAAAGTGTCCAGAATTAGGACACTACAGTTAAAGTGTGAGGGTAGCTGCATAGAAAGTCAGACTCCACATTTTTCTTGAGCGGTTTGTCTTGATCACTTGGGATCCAACTTCAGGTGCAGCAGCCCAGAACTGAAAGAGTGGCAGCAAAACAACCCCCCCCCCCCCACCACCCTCCATATGTGACATCTCTGCTTTTTGTCTTTGTTTGTTTTCACCATTTTAAATCACTCCCTCTTTCCTGGGGCAACATTCAGGCCTGTAAGGGCCCGTTCAGTCGTTTTGTAGCATCACCCTTCACGTACGTTGGTTTGAGATGCGCAGTTCTTGAAGTATGCTTGGTATGTTTGGTTTGTTTTAACACAATAGATTGAATCAGTCCTCATAGTAACAGCTGATCTACTGATATTACCCTACCATCCCAATCTTAACCAATGTGAGTTGGTGTTGTCTCCCAGCCAACTCTGTTTCCATATTATCTCTCTGTTTTTTCTCAGGTTGAATGGATCACTTCCCAACAACATTGAAATCAAGAACAACACCCTGTTCTTCAAAGGCCCGGTGACCTATGAGTTCGGCGGGACATACGTCTGCGACGCCACCAATAGCATTGGCACACGCTCTGGACTTGTAGAGGTCAACGTGACGGGTAAGTTGTGGATGTTTATCTGAGATACCGTGTACGTGTGTTGATACTGGGAAAGCTTTAACCTGGGCCCAGGCGATTGTAGCTCCAGATATGTGAGTTGTATAGGAGTTGAACAATTTCGATAAACACTCTTCATAAAACACATAGATACAGTGGCTACAAAAAGTATTTGAACACTTAAGCCAAGGGTTTTTGAACTTTTTGATGTGATGGAGCACTGATCATCGCTGAAGAATAAATACATTTAAAAAATAAGTAATAATGAATGAATAAATAAGCAAACAGACTTTTTTTGCTAGTTCTTTGTTCTCATTTTTCTCCAGAAAAGTATATTAATTTTTATAATTAATTATAAAATTATATTAATTGTATAATATTTTATAATATATACAGTTTTATATATATTTTATAAATGTATATTCTCCATACATTATATGCATTTGTTTTATTATTACAGCCAGGACTGTCAACAAAATAAATACATTACAGTTCATTTCAAAATTGAAAAAAGGAAATGGCAATAAAATACAATTGGATTATATTTAATTTTATAAGATTTATATAATTTAGATGTAATTTTCCTTTGGCAGTCTTTTTTTAAATTTTTAGTGTAGTTGTGCTGTTTTTTTTTGTTTTTTTTTAATAAATGCTACTTGGTTTGATATTTTATTACATAAGGCAATGAGCATTTAAACATTTGAAGTGTGACTTTAGTGTCAGAATACGTTTTGTGCATGTTGAAGCCTGCACATGATTTTTCTTGCACTGCTGCATTTATGGAAGTTGTCCTCCTACCTATCGGTACGACCTGACAGTGAAGAAGAAGAAATTGCTGTCATTTCCTTTTCTTTAATTTCTCACAGTCACATCACACATCAGACTATATGCTGCCAGCAGCCACAATATTCACTCACACACAGACAGATGCTGAGATACAGAATAAAGCGCCTTGTCATTTTCTCCCAAAAATAACATCACAGTTTTGTTGCCTCTTTAGTATTGATCACAGGCACTTTGCAACAAACTCACATTTCTCCAAGCTACTTTCGCCTCCCACATCTTCTCCGTCTTCTCCGCCTTTATTTGGGTGAAAACAAGAACTACAAACGAAAACAGAGCCAAACTGGAGCCGTTCCTCTGCCTTCACTCTAATTGTCATATCAAAGACCTTTAGTTCACTCCTCAAGCTTTGCAATACATTAAGAACAAAAGACAATAATGAAAGGAGGTGATGCTGCTCTACATTGCTGAGCAGAACCCCAAATTTGGTCCAATATTTGAAGAGATCGGAGGCTTCTGCAGTTTTGTTCTGATAAAACTTGTACGCCTCTCTCTTTGCTTCAACAGGGAGCTTCTAACTTGCAGAGCTTTGCATGCTGGAGTCGACAGCTCGGCTTTTCTCCGTCATTGCATTTATTTGTGTGCGTGGGGTGTGTTTGCATGTAAACTTTCAGACCTTCCTCGTCCCACCGCGTCTCAGCTGGTGTTTCTGGTGATGTGACGTGGCAGGTTTTGATGATACGCTCCGCAGGGATGGGCAAACCATTAATGGAAGTCTGAATGGCTGATATTGAATGAGGAGTGAATGAGGAGTGGTGAAAATATTCTGCAGGCAGAACATTTCTGCCACTGATATGTATAGAGCTCCTCTGCTTTGGAAGAGATTATGTTGATCGTTTTCAAAATGGCAATGCAGGAAATGGTGAGAGTTCAACAATAGGTCAATATATATATATATAGTTTATCTATTGTATTTCACACGTCTCAACTTTTTCTCAGATGTTTCTCCAAGAGATATATTTTTGTCTATTGCAAGTAAAAGGCCTTTTAGTATAATTCTGAAACTGCCCACTTCAGGTCATGGTACACGTCTTTTTGCTGTAAAATCTGTGCTTATTTTTAAAAACTTTAATTTTGTCAGTAATATTTCAAGACAAACACTTACTAGACTGAGGCAACTTACTTCATCGTATATAATATACAGTATATTTTGTCCCCCAAAGATGAAAAAGACAGAGCTTTGATCATAAAACTAAGCATTCAAATATCATCTTACTAAGATATATTATTTGGAGTGACAGCTGATATTAGTATGCATTTTATGTAATTAGTCTGCTATCAGCAGCTATACCAAATTGCCTATTTTTGCTCAGTTTGGGCCTCTGAATATTTTTCCCCCTCTTTGATTATAAGCTTCATATTGTCTTATATAATACTATATGAGCCATACAAATCCTGATAAATCAAATATGATACTCCAAAAATGCATTTTTTTAACAATTACATTTCAGACCATTATTTTACATTTCAGGCTTTACAGGGTTACAAAAATAGAAGTAGAAAACGAATGTTGGTAGTATACAGGTAGCTAATTTTATAGAATGGGAAATCATGGACTATTTTGAGATATTGTTGAGATCTCTTCTGAGCATGCAAGTGAGATTACTATAGTCATTTTCTTAGGGAAAAAAAAAATTGGGAAGCAGGAAACTTCCATTTTGTTTTTAGGAGGAGCAATCGAGCTATTAAATACATCTCATTTGTGAAACATTCCCATATGAGTTCATGTCCCCTCATTTCTGTACAGAAGGAAGTTTCTCTTCAGAAAACGTAATTCTCATAAAGTTGCTGTCTCCTCTCTCCTTCTCACCCTCCAAAGGTCACCAGCAGAACATGCACTGAAAGCCTTATTTGTTCTTTCCGACCTCTGTTTGGCAATGCCTGGGGATTGTTTCAGCATTGCATGTGCCCATTTGATGATAGATGCCTCCTCTAGGGCAACGTCTATCCTTTGATGGATCATTCCATCCAGGGTCGTTGAACCTCTGTCTCTCTCTTTCTATGTTTGTGGGAGAGCTCACAGATATTGAAGTATCAAAAAGATAATTATTAAGAGATTGTTGGTGTGATGTGTTTCATATGCATGTAATTTTTCATTTTTGTGCAAGACAAACATAGGTAATATTTTTGTGGGCAGTGTGAACACTGTGGTGTTCAACATGTTGACTTCTGGCTCAACCAGAGGTGTGAGTTTGAGGCTACCTGGCTGACTGAACAATAAACGACACGTTTTGTGATTTGCAATTTTGTCTGGTGCCACCAGTGGTGCATAAATGCGGTTTTAAATATTCTATACGCTGTGCTCATCTGCAGTGTTGAATCTTTCAATTTCATCATGCCTTTTTTATGTGTTCATTATAGTTTTATTTGTAGTCACAACTTCCATGGCAGCAGCTGTTCTCCCTTTACGACTCTATATTAATCTCATTCCCATTCCTGGGAGTATTTCATTAATAACCGTGACTGAGATGTTCGGCCTACGCACAATGCTTTGAGGACTGTAGTTGATGCAGAATCCTTTGTTTTAAAGTCAACATGAAATCAAAATGTACCCTATATTACTTTCCTAATGCTCATTCCTGGTCTTATTCTGCTTGTTTCTTCAGTCCAAAAATGTTTATAATTGTTGGACTCTAATATGTCAACAAAATGAAACAAGTATTTTAAACCTTACTTCATCCAATGTTCAGATTTTTGTTCTGGAGATATATGAAAATTAGAGCATATATAATTAGATAATGGCTTATTCGCATATTTAAACATAACATTTTAGAAAATGTGTAATGCAAAAAAAGTTTGCATTACGTAATGCATTCAATCAACCGGTAAAGTATGTATGTGTTTTATTTAATTACATTTTTTTATATATATTTACCTGGGTTGTTTTGCCTTCAACATGAAATCAAAATAGACTCTGTTTGTTTTCTTAATACATATTACATATCTTACCGTGCTTGATTCATCAGTATAAAAATGTTTGTAATTTTTTCTCTAAATGTATTCAAATGTTTTGCCTCTGAAATGAATTTTCTTTTTGGCTGACTTTTCGAATCTCTCTTACTTTTCGATCCTCCAACCGTCTGGTTCCATTCTGGTGTGCAACAGATATTTCAATCAACGCCCGATGGATAAAATCAAGTTCTGCCCTACTAATTGTAGCGAATTTAGCTCACAACAGGAAATATGAATAATTAACCATAACTAGTTATAATTAACTATTCATATTTTAGATCCGCTGTAGATATTTAGCTGACCACTCAGGGTCAACTGTCTTGTCAATTCTAAGAACGTTAATTTCCTGGTTAAGGGAAATAACTTCTTACTGTACAATTCTACACAGAGCTTGTTACGTAAATCTGCATGATTAGTGACTCCGGTTATGAGCAAACAATGAACACGTCAAGCGTGATACAAGTAAAGTTTTATTAACTACATAAACACTTAAACTAGTCTAACATACGACATAAACACATAAACTGGTCTAACATACACATACACACACACACACACACACATACAGTTGGTATAGGAAAGGGTTAAAGTTTAACTCAGCACAGAAAGAGGCATAAAGAATGAATTTTATGGAACACTTTGCAGGCATCCAGTTTATTGAGTGAGGGGACTGTGACGATTTGTTAATCTAATGAATAATTGATTTGTTAAATCAAATAAAAATTAGTGTGTCAGATTGGTCGAGACGCTACATAATTTTTATTGTTGAATATCTTGACTCAGGTTGCAGAAGTAAAATGGGATGCAAGCAGCTCGTGTTGACTTTAAAGTGAGATGGCATAATCGAATCGCAGTCAGTCCAGGATACAATGCGAACCCTCCTTGACTGTCTGTAAATCTTCACTGCCGCAGCTCTACAGTCCCTGTAGTTTTGTACCGCAGCCTGCATGGCCAAACGAGATGCTAATAAGGTTTTTCCATCTGTCCTTATCATGGCTAGAGGGAAACCTCTCCACGGAAGAGCACATATGGGCTATTACAGCCTCATTCTCATAGTAAAAGTGGAAGTGACACCTCTGGCAAAAGCAGCCCACTCAAACACTGTAAAACAGTGTTCTGCGCTCATTCAGTTCAACACACATCGCCCCTGAAAGAGTGCGAGAGCTGAAGCCTCCACGTGACCAGCTTCCCCAGTATCACAGCGTCGGAGGAACGGCAAAGACAGCGTCTGTGCCAGAGGGGGCGCAGCTTACGCCGAGCAACACGTCTCTGCCGCGGTTTCTTGTGAAATGCATAAGCGGTTGTCCATTGTTTCCCTGCCTGCACCTGGGAGAAGGAGAGGTTTGTGTGTGAAGCACGTGGCGAGGCTGGCACGCCTTTGCAGGAGCTTTCAACAGCTGCGAGACTGTGTGGAAGAGATGATGACATTGTGAAGATGAAGCTGTGGAGATCTCAAAGAGAGAGAATCTCAACTCTTCAACAGCTGCACTCTCTTTCTCATTCGTGCTTTCTGTTTATTTTGCGTGTGACCCACACTTTTTTCCCCCTCTCTCTACCAGTGTTAATCCAGTCAGCAAACAACGTGTTGACGTTGTTTCGTTGTTTTCGGCAACATTAATTAAAGATGAGATGAAAGATTTGTCATAATGACAATAAAATGATTTTAAACGATTCAGTAATGTTCAATATCTTAAAGATAATAATGAATATATCTTAAGCATAATATCTTAATATAATATCTCAAATATAAGTTTGCATTAATATCTACACTACTGGTCAAATGTTTAGAATAATTAAAGATGTTTAAATGTTTTAAGAAGTACACTCTAAAAAATGTTGGGTTGTTTCAACCCAATGTTGGGTCAAATATGGACTAACCCAACTGTTGGGTTAAAAAGCTAATTTAAAAATGTAACCAAAATTTAACCCAACAGTTGGGTTAGTCCATATTTGACCCAACATTGGGCTGAAACAACCCAGCATTTTTTAGTGTGTATGATCACCCAGGCTGCATTTATTTGATGAAAAATACAGTATAAACAGTAATATTGTGAGCTATTCTTAGAATTTAAAATAACTGTTTTATATGTCAATATATTTTAAACTTAATTTATTTCTGTGGTGGCAAAGCTGGATTTTCAGCATCCATGAATCCAGTCTTCAGTGTCACATGATCCTTCAGAAACCATTCTAATAAGAAACCATAAGATAACCATAAGAAACCATTCTGATTTGGTGTTTAATTATTAATTCATTTTATTTAATTAAATTTTATTTATTAATTATTAGTAATCTCTAACTTGATTGGTTCTTTCTCCTAGTATCGTCGTATTAAGTTATTATTATTATTATTAATAATATTATGATCAGTGTTTTATTTTTCAGGATTTTTTGATGACTGAAATTGAAATGTTTTATAACATTAAACATATATTTACTGTCAATTCCAAACAATTTATTGCATCCTTTTATTTTTCTTTTTTTTTAATAAAAATCTAATCTTTCTTTCCCCAAATTTTAAATGGTGGTGTATCACGGTTTCAACATTGTTAATAATAAGAACTGTTTCACCAAATCATATGACACTAAAGACTGGAGTAATGGTTGCTGAAAAATAAATTACAATAATGAAATATATTAAAATAGAAAACAGTTCTTTTAAAATGTAGTAATATTTAATAATATGATAGATTTCTTTTCAACAAAAAGACAAAAACTATGAGTAAATTTGCATTAAAATGAAGAGTCCCTTCTAATAGTCTCTCTATCTCTCTTTCTGTGCCCCCCTCCCCCCCTCTTTCTCTCTCTCTCTTTCTCTCTCTCTCTCTCTGTGTGTGCTGGATTGAATTGGCATTAGCATTGGAAGGCTCAGTTAAAGCATGTGCTGATGCTTCATAAACTTCAAACGCAATCTCTCTTCTTGCTATGGAACTGCTATGGACAGGCCTTGCTGAGGCAGATTTTTTATTTTTTGCTCTGCATCTGACTGGATTATACTTAGCATTCAGCAGGGCAGAATGCAAAATGAGGTGTCCTCCAAATAAAAACACAAGAACACAAGTGACTATGCAGTAGCCATCTTTCGTACTGGTGAACATTTACCCAAACCCTGTGGCCACTAATGCATTCCATATGACCTGTGCTCTGCATGCATGCAATGACCGCATTCGCTGCCCAGAAATGGAGTAATAAACATCTGGCTCCATTGAAATTCACCTCGTCAAACGTGGTTACGCTGCACACAATTGAATGGAAATCTACAAACCGGGTGTAGTAGATTCCACTAGATATACTGGGTTGAATCTCAAATACCCTGACCCACCCCAGAGCATCTTGATTAAAATTCTGCTTCAGTGGACGATACCCTTTTAAATAGCTCAGAGGAGCCGTAATTTGTCAAGGTGTTTGATCGCTTGTCTCATGCGCTGTAGATTAACAGTAGTGCTTTGACAAAGCTCTTCAGAACTGAATCTTTCATCTTATCTCTCATGCTAACTATCTCTCCCTCTCTTACTCTCTGGCGATTTGAAGATAAGTGGAGTGAATGCTTTATAGCTGAAGTTGAATGCATGAGGAGTGTTAAACAATTTAAGGCTAGGTTCGTTTTCAGGCCACCTAACTGTGCTAGCGGTTTCCCTAATGTCACAATAAGGGTAAAAAAAAACTGTCAGTAGGGTAGTTATTGTGCTTTTTTACACAATGTAGGTTTATTGTTGAATGTAGACATAAACTTTGAAGGGTATTACACTGTTAAACATGTCCAGCATTACTTCTCAGGAAAAACGATTCAGTTCATTGAACATGTTGACCTTTTGTGAACGGCATTAAATAGCCTGTTACAGCAAGTCTTAAGGTCCTTGCACACTGAGTCCGAAATTTTCATATGCGTTTTTATCAGTTTTTTCATATTCGTCATCTTTTCCTATCAAAATGCTTGCTGCGTATGCGAAAACGCAGAAAATCGAACCTGGTCCAAATTTTTTTATGACGGACGAAAGTTTCGGAGGCAGTGTGTAAACGTGATTGACACAACGTGAGGTCGTATTTATTTTTCAACATGCAAAAATTTCGGATGAAAAAGTGTGCAGAGACCTTCAACCAAGTTTTCATCGACACACTGAGTGTGAGACAATCGCAGTCAATCGATAATATATTTTATATTTAATGTACAGTTATAAGGGGAAGGATTTTGAGATTTTACAATAAACTCTAGAAATATTGAAGATGAAGAAACAAAACCATAAGCAAAAACTTATATTGCTTTTTCACATCATGCTTTGGATATGGGGTTACAAATAAATACATAAAATGGAACACAAAGCGAATAGTGAAACAGCAGTGTAAAAGGTAACATACAAACATATGTAATTAATAAATGGCACTGTTGATAACTTGCCCTGACTTTTATGTTTGCAAAAAATACACAAGAACTTACCAGGATATCAGCAAAATAATAATTAAAAAAGTAAATAAAACAATTATGAAAAACAAAACAAGTGATGAAACTGGTAGGATACAAAAATATCAAACACTTGTTTTGAGCAACATTAATAATAATAATAATACATTTTGAAAAACAAAACAAGTAATGAAAAGCAGTGTAAAATGTAACGAAAATATTAAACCTTTGTTTTGGCCAACAGATATTGTAATTAGCACATTACATCAGTGACAACTTGCCCCTAAATCTTTCTATTTTTAATTATTTAATGAATCAATAACTTACCTGAATGTCAGCAAAATAATAATACATAAAACAAGTAAATTATATTAAAAAAGTAATTAAACAGCAGTGTAAAAAGTAACACAAAAATATCTGATATTTTCTTTGACCAACAGATATTGTAATTAAAACATTAGACTGGTGAGAACTTGAAGTTTATTAAAAATATATATATATACTAAAATATTTCTACCATCTATAAATTGCCTAATTTGTTATCTTTTCCTCTGGATTTTTTTTCCCGCTTCTCCTTCCCCCAACGTCAGACTCATTTGCATTATTTGTATATTTCCTATGACATGCATTTCCTTCATCTTTGTCTATTGAAATTGCTTGAAGTCTAAAATTGGAGGAAGCGGTCTCTCAAACTTCAAGAGATGCCTTAATCAGAAGAACCGTGGGGATATGTAATTCAAGAAATGAATGAGGAGATTTATGTGCTGACTACTTTAGTCTTTCCAAACTGTGTGTTCAGTTTTTTTTTGTGTGGGAAGTGTTGGAGACCGCTAGTCTCATCTGTGTGTGAACAGCGAGAAAGAATGAGTGGTGTAAGATGGTCCCGTAATTATCTCATTATCACTCCTGAGAAAGAGAAGAGGGCGAGGCGAGTGTGTGGTTCTTTCCATCTGCTTTCTCTTGATTCTTTCTGTCTTCTCTTTCTGTATTTTCCTCTGTCTCTTTTGCTTATCTCACCCTCAGAACTACTCAATAAACAGTAATATGACTGTTTTAACCCTGTCTGTTCTTAGATGTGAGAAAACCAATCGTTTTTAATGGTTAAATTACATTTTTTAGTAATCAAAAAGCATGTTTAATTAATTGAAATAATGCAACCCATAGAATTGAACTATGATTTATTAACAGTTTAACACAAATTGTATTTTTACGGCCATTATTTTCCTCCAAATTTTATTATTCTGGGTTCCATTGTAATGGTTTAATACAATTTTGAGTAATCAAAAAGCATGTCTAATCAATTGAGTTAATACAGATTTAACAATGTAACAATGTATTACAATTTTTACAATAATAGAGCCCTATGAAGTGTCTATTCATTCATTCATTTATTTATTTTCAGAAATGCTGTTGTTTTATTTTTTCAGGATTTATGGATTAATACAAATGTATTCTAAAAAAGTTTCATCGAATTACACTGAACGTTTACTTTGACGGGTTGTCTTGAAAACCTTCTGTGCGTCTGTGCTTTTATCTGACTATAGGTTTATCAAATTAAATGGTGAAGTGCTGGTGAAGTCACTCTCAGAGCAGCTCTGGAAATGAATTTCATGTGTTCATGTCTTCATATTTTGAGACCACAGACACTAAAAATGCCTAGAGCATCACATGTGCTTGAATATGTGTGCAGTGGACAAAACCGCGCCACTCATTCACACAGAGATGCTCAGAACATGCTTTAATATTCACAGACACTAGTCCATATGGCGATTTGATTAAGTGTACAGCCCTACTTTTGATTTATTCATCCAAAATGTGACAAAACCCATGCTATTCTACATTACTGTGAATTCCATTTCCGTCGCAGAAACCATAGGGCACTAGTTTAGAATCACATAAGGGCGAGCAAATCATGACAGTTTTCATTTCTGGGTGCGCATCCATTTAAAACTACTTATTGACTCTCTGATCTCTCATACGGGTCAGGAATGTCACCTGTTTGTAGACGTGTTGCACAACATGGGTTAATGTGGCATTGGTGACTTACCTCCCCTCCGTTTAAAAAGCCAAGACCGCTTAGCTTAGTGCCGCTACACGCCGCTGACAACTGTTCACGCTCTCCTGAGCAAGCAATCCCTCACACCACGACCAGAAAATGAAGCTCAAAATGAGAGGGAGAACCAGAAGGAGAGAAAAAAAGACAGAGGGAGGTTAGAAAAATGCCCACAACAAGGTGAAAATGAGATGAATAAAACATAGCCACACCAACAAAAGTATAAATAAATAAAGGAATACTTGTCACTGGAAGAAACGCTTGAGTGGACCCAATATTGGGATCTGTTTGAGACCATTGAATAAAATGGAAACGTAATCGAGTCCTTGAGGCATGAGGGTGGATGTAGGGACGGGGTGACGAAGGGTGTTTACTGGCTTTTATATAAGTGGCTGAGTCAAGGTCTGGCGTCTCCCTCCTCTTCTTTCGCTCCTGTCACATATTATGTCCTCCCAGGCTTGACAAGGGAGCAAAATGTGAAGGATGAAGAGGAAGAGAGCGGCAGACAGCAAAACGGCACAGAAAAAGTGAAACACGACACAAAGGAAAGGCAAGAGATAGCTTGGGATATGAATTGATAAGAAGTCATTTGAGAGGCATTTCATTTGCATGAAAACGTCAGGGCTTTTAATATATTGATAGCCTCCGCTCATATCACACAGGCTTGATTTGAAATTTGTTCACACTGCGATTCGAAGCAAAGGGCTGATTCGCCATACAAAACTCCAATTATACAAATCCCAGTGAGTGTAGAGCTGGTCACAGATACGAGGAATTATGATTCCTGCTGTTCTTATGGTCCTTGAGGAGGACAGCGGGAGAGATAGACTTGGCCCTATTTATGTTCTTAATAAATGCATATGTCTACCTAAAGGTAAAAATAAATTGGTTCTTAATATCTTAAAATTGCAAATTTATATTTTACAAATGCAACATTATTTCTCAATGTTTATCTCACCGTTATGACTTTATTTTTCACAATTTATTTTCTTATAATTTCAACTTTATTATTTTTTTTTCTCCTAATTGCAATTTTATTTCACAAATAGGACTATTTCTCATAATTGTGACTTCATATTTCAGCTTCATATTTCAGAATTGTTACTTTATCATTCATAATTGTGATTGTCTCTCATAATTTTAACTGCATTTTTCAGTTTCGACTTTATTTCTCCTAATTGCAATTTTATCTCACAAATGGGACTAGCTCATAAATTGTGACTCTATATCTCATCATTTCAGCTTCATATATCATAATTTTTACTTTATTACTCATAATTGTGACTGACTTCCAAAATTGATATTTATTTTTCAAAGTTGCAAATGTATTTATCCAAATTACAATTTCATCTCGAACTGGGACTATTTCTCATAATTATGATTGTATATCTCACATATCTCATAATTTCAGTTTCATATCTCATAATTTCAACTTTATACTGTATCTCACAATTGTTACTGTATATCACACAATTGCAACTTTCCTTTTCATAATTGTTACTTGCATAATATCTCAAAATGTTTGTTCTTTCCAATATTTTGTTTTTCTTGTAAATGTGTTTATAACTCATTTAACTTCTGGAAAACATCTAATCATATTCAAAATGAGTGATATAAGATCTAATTTGATCACAATAAGACAAGGAATGTGTATTAAGCAAGCAAATAGGATTGGTTTTCATTTCAGATTTGCTTATTTCTTAATCTCACCTGAATTTAACCTCATTCCTTATGACTTCCACTTATTTCTTGTTTCCTTGTCTCCGTCTCTCTATGTCATCCTCTCCCTGCCTCTCCTTCTTTCTGAGTACCACCCTGATGAGGCATTTTAACGTCTTGCTTAGTGTGACATCCCTCCAGCGATGTGAAATTTGTTTGTCTTGCTTGTCATTGCGGAATCGGTCTCAGTCGGACTGATATGACACTGTGAGCTCCCACACGCTGCCTGATGCATAATTCATCCCTCCGCAGGACGTACATGTGGATTTTGTGTATCATTAAACTCTCACCACAAGGACAACGTGACTGTCAAGGCGATTGAAAAGCAAGCTCAAAGCTGCGTGTCGGGGGGTCTTTGCCTCCCAGCCGCGGGCAAGCACTGCCGCGTCCCACGAGTCTCGGCGGGTGAGCACCTGGGCGAGTTTTGAGTGTGCTGGACTGATGGAGTGTGAAGTCAGGCCTGCTCTGCTCTCTACAGGAAATGACTTCCACTTTTCAGCTCCTACTAAGCTTCTGCCTCATTATCCAAATGAGATATTAGCATGTGCACATCGTCCTTTCCATATTTTAATTTTTTATTTTTTCATTTTCGGTCTCTTTCTCTGCTGGGAGTGTGAGAAAGACTTTTTTGTAGGAGAGAGAAACCGCTACAGCCAGTCTCTTTGAAGTCTCTTGATGACTGCAGCTTTCTGTCCTTTGTTGACATGTTTCCTATTGAAAAAGGAAGTTTGCGTGAGGCGTATATGTTTTTTCATAGACAGCCAATAGGCTATGAACAATGATTTGCTATTTGGCGACAGGTGAATATATAGGAAATAGGAAATATATAAATAAATAAATATTTAACACCCCTACCCACCCCCACAAAAGCAGGATGGTAGTGATCTCACACAGCTCTGACAGTGTGTGCACACATCTATGTGTAGCCATTCATCCACATTTGAACAGAGTGGACAGTGAAATCCTGTAAATACAGGGTGATAAGGAAGAAACAAAATCAAACCTGCTTTAAAACCCAGCAACACAACTGTAGCTGTATAACTTTACTACAGCAACACTGCTTTAACAAAAAAGCAAAACAGCAAGACTTATTTGACATCAAAAAAATTTTTAAATGCTGTCTAATCACTCTCGCTGTACTTGTGTTTTATTCGGAGATGCACAACAGTTCTTCTGTGGCTTTATAGGTAATATTTTCACGTACACAATTTAGCAAAATCAGACAATATTGTGTCTAATATATACCACAATATTAACTTCTTATTATTGAATTGTTATAAATAAATATCACATTTGCAACTGATCAGTGCTCAAAAAATCCTGGGAAATCACTTCATGTAGCCCCACAAGAGTGATTACTGATAAACTGTCTGAAAATAAGAAAGCCACGTTTTAGAGAAGAAAAAAATCACCCACTGACTTTCAAAGCTGCTACATAATGACTTTCTACTTCGAGGACCTTGATAGAAATGTAGTGTACAATATTTGTCTTTCAAATGTAGTGAAATTAAAGTCATAAGTTCCCAGAAAAAATAATACTCAAGTAAAGTGCATATACTCAAAAAGTGTACTTAAGTACAAAACTTAAGTAAATGTACTTAGTTACTGTCCGCCTCTGTGTATATATATATAATTAAAGCAATAAGCCCCAAGACTCCGCTTCGCGTCTCCCCATAGCTGTTATAAATTCACTGTAAACCACGGCTTCACGGGGTTTATTGCTTTTATAAAACGGTTATTCCATATATGTAGTAAGGTTTCACAAAATAAAACAGAGCAAATAAAGTGTAATGATATTAATAAAAAACAGT
>NW_015505974.1:431352-442592 GCF_001515645.1 Sinocyclocheilus grahami | reverse complement strand
GATGAGGCATTTTAACGTCTTGCTTAGTGTGACATCCCTCCAGCGATGTGAAATTTGTTTGTCTTGCTTGTCATTGCGGAATCGGTCTCAGTCGGACTGATATGACACTGTGAGCTCCCACACGCTGCCTGATGCATAATTCATCCCTCCGCAGGACGTACATGTGGATTTTGTGTATCATTAAACTCTCACCACAAGGACAACGTGACTGTCAAGGCGATTGAAAAGCAAGCTCAAAGCTGCGTGTCGGGGGGTCTTTGCCTCCCAGCCGCGGGCAAGCACTGCCGCGTCCCACGAGTCTCGGCGGGTGAGCACCTGGGCGAGTTTTGAGTGTGCTGGACTGTTGGAGTGTGAAGTCAGGCCTGCTCTGCTCTCTACAGGAAATGACTTCCACTTTTCAGCTCCTACTAAGCTTCTGCCTCATTATCCAAATGAGATATTAGCATGTGCACATCGTCCTTTCCATATTTTAATTTTAATTTTTTTCATTTTCGGTCTCTTTCTCTGCTGGGAGTGTGAGAAAGACTTTTTTGTAGGAGAGAGAAACCGCTACAGCCAGTCTCTTTGAAGTCTCTTGATGACTGCAGCTTTCTGTCCTTTGTTGACATGTTTCCTATTGAAAAAGGAAGTTTGCGTGAGGCGTATATGTTTTTTCATAGACAGCCAATAGGCTATGTTTGCTATTTTGCTATTTGGCGACAGGTGAATATATAGGAAATAGGAAATATATAAATAAATAAATATTTAACACCCCTACACAAAAGCATCAATCACATTTGAACAGAGTGGACAGTGAAATCCTGTAAATACAGGGTGATAAGGAAGAAACAAAATCAAACCTGCTTTAAAACCCAGCAACACAACTGTAGCTGTATAACTTTACTACAGCAACACTGCTTTAACAAAAAAGCAAAACAGCAAGATTTATTTGACATCAAAAAAATTTTTAAATGCTGTCTAATCACTCTCGCTGTACTTGTGTTTTATTCGGAGATGCACAACAGTTCTTCTGTGGCTTTATAGGTAATATTTTCACGTACACAATTTAGCAAAATCAGACAATATTGTGTCTAATATATACCACAATATTAACTTCTTATTATTGAATTGTTATAAATAAATATCACATTTGCAACTGATCAGTGCTCAAAAAATCCTGGGAAATCACTTCATGTAGCCCCACAAGAGTGATTACTGATAAACTGTCTGAAAATAAGAAAGCCACGTTTTAGAGAAGAAAAAAATCACCCACTGACTTTCAAAGCTGCTACTTAATGACTTTCTACTTCGAGGACCTTGATAGAAATGTAGTGTACAATATTTGTCTTTCAAATGTAGTGAAATTAAAGTCATAAGTTCCCAGAAAAAATAATACTCAAGTAAAGTGCATATACTCAAAAAGTGTACTTAAGTACAAAACTTAAGTAAATGTACTTAGTTACTGTCCGCCTCTGTGTATATATATATAATTAAAGCAATAAGCCCCAAGACTCCGCTTCGCGTCTCCCCATAGCTGTTATAAATTCACTGTAAACCACGGCTTCACGGGGTTTATTGCTTTTATAAAACGGTTATTCCATATATGTAGTAAGGTTTCACAAAATAAAACAGAGCAAATAAAGTGTAATGATATTAATAAAAAACAGTATTCTTCCACCAAATAATGTAGTTCCTCAGAAACAGTTGTGGATGCAACAAAGTGGTTGCCAAGCAACAGACAAATGTAAACAAAGGTGTATGTTTGCAGAGTAATTTACTCTACAAACGTGGCTCAGCCAATCAGAATCAAGGACTGGGACTATCCGTTTTATATATATATACACATTAAAAAATGTATGACATTAATCTAAAAATGTATAATCTAAAAAATGTGTGACATTAATAGCATTTAATAATTTCAATCTACTAACAATGTTCCATAAAGAAGATCCCATCAGGAAATTTCAAGTAACATTATAATTCCATATCATTCTATTTTCTCACACTGTTTTTTTTTTAAACTTGTTTACTGGATTATTGGAGTATGAATACTATTTCAATCTTTGTACTTCAAAACTTCACATGTAATTAAATTAGATTTCTTAGTAATTATTTGTGAAATTTACTAGCAATTTCTGAGTGAAAATCATTTCAAACTAAATCCTACACCAAATTTTATGATTTCTCCCAATTAATTGTTATACATATCCGATTCATCCTCTTCTTCCTCATACCACCTCTGCTACATCACAAGCAGTTCCGAAAGGGCTGAAGACAGCCATGATGCATTTCTGCGATTTATGACGCCCCTGTCTCCTCCTCCCACGGAAGCCATTTTCTGCTCTCTATGGGAGGAGATTTGCTGTCTGTGATGGAGTAGTCACATTGCAGGACACACAGCCAGTGCAGAGTTTTCCCTGGCAGTGATCAGCCCCCCCGTGCACTACCCCCCATCGTCCCCCCTTCCCCTCCTCCTGTCATCACGCTGTCTGTTACTGTTGGGAGCATCAGTCCTGGGAGGGTGAGTAAGTGGGTCAGACAGTAACCCAGGGTCAGAGCCTCGGCGGTGAGTCACTCATTAGACAGAGCATACCAAAATTATTAGGGGGGGGGAAATAGACACAAAAACAACAGAGAGGAAGGCTAGCATACTACATACTACACTGTAAACAATATCGTTGGAGTATATCTGACAAGAAAATACTTGGGATGCACTGAAATTTCGGCCGAAAGAGAAAAATGGCCGAAAATATATGTTCGCGATCACGTTACGGGGGGTTCCCCCTCGGTCTGTCTGCCGCGGGGCCCCCTCAAGCACGGGGCCCGGTGCAACTGCATCAGTTGCACCCCCCTAAGGACGGCACTGGTCGTCACAGCATGGTGTGATGCTCTGCTCAATATTCCGCTCTATGAGTGTGCGTTCCGGTGAGTTGCTCATGGCACATGCAAACGTTCTGCTCATGTACCGCTCATGCTCACCGGAAAAGCAAAGTCCGCTCAAATAATGCGCCCACGGGAAATGTACTTGTTCCTGTTTGCAATAGTGCTGCTGTGCTGTAACATGATGTTGTAAAGCTGTACTGTACATCACTGGTAAAATGACGCTACCCTCTCGTGACGCTATTCTCTGCTCACATGCCCTGATAATGATAGCTTTGTAGGATAATTAGTAAAAAAAAAAAAGTGAAATCTGATTATGTTGCATAGAATTTAAATAATAATAATACTGTCCAATTGCATTGTGTTACTTTCATTAAAAGTGTGGTTATTGTATTTGCTTTTTTTCAGTATCTTTAAAATTATTGAGTTAAATTACAAAGCTCTACAAAATTATTTTATTTTCGTTTTGGCCAAGTTTTTCTGCTTCAGAATTTCACGTTTAAAGCAGTGTGCTACTTGCCATTTAAATGCTTGTGATATTTACTTGCAATTTCTGAGTGAAAATTGTTTCTACACTATGTTTTAGTCTATTTGTATAAATATGCAACAACAAGCATTAACCTCAATCAGGGTAGAGTCATTTAATATCTGACAGGAATGGAAACGTGGCTGTGAGGGATAGAAGTACAGTGTCCAATGAAGATGGCATGTTTGCATTTAACAAACAGCACAGCTCATCTGTTAACAATTATTATTAATTTGGTCAAAATCTCATGCATATCACCTTAGAAAAAGCAAGCCGCGCCTTTATCGTGTTCCACAAGAGCCACGCATGTGCCCTTATGAAGTTCAGTCATTCCGATTATATATCAGGAAGATAAATTGTATCATATATGAGCCAGCGCTTCGGTAGGATGTCTAAAAATCCAACCCCACTCTCTGGAGAAAATCTCTTGTGAGCTGCGGATGCCAGCACGAGTTCAGGTCAGAACCTTGAATGCGTCATAATCTCTGTCTGTCAACAGTTTTCCGTCATGTTATCACTCAGCGCAGACTCGCGTTTAAAGGTTGAAATTTTATAACAGACAGTCGAAGGGATAGTTCACGCAAAAAAAAAAAAAAAAAAAAAAAAAAAAAAAAAAAAAATGTGATCATTCACTCACCGACATTTTTCATTTTCATTTAATTTACCTTGATGTAGCTACTAAAGTAAAACTAAAATGGAAATAAAAAAAGATTTAAAACTATACAGCCATGTAAAAAATAAGTAATAAAAATAAGTATAAATAAAATAAACTTTACTAAACATTAAAATAAGAATGGAAAATGAATAAAATGACAATTATTAAAGTGAAAATAGTTCAAACAAAACTGGTATGGCCTTCTTCCTTTCTGGAATACAAATGGAAAATATTCCTTTGGAGTTCCTCAGAGCAAAATACAAGCAAACAGGTTTGAAATTACATAAGTGCGAGTAGCCTAAATAATGACAGAACTTAATTTGTTGAGTGAACACACACACACACCAAAAAATCATACAGTAAGTGCATAACTATCAGTGTGACAAACTGAGGGACAAGTCAAAATAATGTTCTATGGTAATAGGCAGCATAACACACAAAACAAAAAAATCATCAATAGAGCTTAACTTGTGTTGAACCAAGAATATTCCTTTAGGCCATATTATTTGGCTAAAGTGGAAAGCCATGTAAGGAAGAAAGGAAAAGAATGATAGCATGCTAGTAAGAGGATGGAGGGAAAGTGAGAGAGAAGGAGCCTTTTGTGTAGTGTTCTGGAGAGAAAGTTTGCTTGTTGATTTTAGCCCGCTGATGAGGATTTATCCTTTGTGGCAGCATTACATTTCCATGACTTCACAACCGTGGGCAAATCCAGCCAGGAGAGTATCAAGCAAGTCGTCCCTCTCTCTCTCTCATTCACTCTCTCACTGTCTCTTACTTGAATTACTGAGTAAACACATCCTCCTCCATTACCAGCCCTCCCTAACTCTCTTTTTAGGTCATTCTCTTTTTCCTATTCTCTTTTTTTTGGCTCATTCACTATATTCAGCTCACATCTTTTGCTGCACGATTTCCCTATTTTTATATTCGCTTTTCATCTAGTCTCCCTGCCTCCGCTGGACATTTATTCTGTTGTGTAGAATCAGAACATGATGGTGATGGAGGTTAGGAATGTGAATGGCCTCCTGCTCTTGTGATGCTGCTTGTATAAACACGCTCTTACACATTAAACAGCAGCAAACCTTTAACCAGCAATCGCCTAGTCAACAGGTGAGATCCAGATTCACTTGTAGTTAGTTGGTTGGTTTATTTATTTGTTTTATGTTATTCAATAATTAATTATTGTATTTTCATTAATTATTTAGAGCCAAGTTTTGGCAAATTCAAAATTCGAAAATTAACTACAAAAAAAACAATTGTTTATTAGCAAAGCATTATTTCATTAAAGAGAGAGGAAAACACACACACATATGTGTGTGTATGAATAATTATATAATTGACTGTATTATTTATTGACTAACTATTTAGTCAAATTTCAACAACATTCAACGCTTTCAAAATATAATGAGATTTATAGCAATTCATTAGTGCAGTTTATTAACAGTCCTGATATTCCAGAAATAAAATTCCATACTTGAGCTCTGTCTAAACATAGACAGAAAAGACCACGGTAGTCACATTTTCCAATAATTTTTACATTCGTTTCAGCAACAGCACATGTTGCTGAAAAAAAACTCCAAACTGTTATTTCCATCATATGAGCCAAAATCACATAATTCAATTTTCTCTCAGGCAGCATTAGGGCTGGGCGATATGAAGGCATATATTGTTACTGCGGTATAAAATGTCAACCGTAACAGATTATTATTTTTTATTCTGTGTATACTGCGACATGTAAATAAGTATAAGTGTGTAAAATAATTTTTACACACAAAAATCACATTCAGCGTGGACACGCAAGCGGTTGCCGTGGTAATGAACAACCTGCTTTTTGAAATGAATGTACATAATACTGTATCTGAAGCAAAATGACTAAATATTGAGAATGCAACAGCGCGTGATATTTTTCTAACTCCAAACGATCGGACACTGATTGGAGCCCTCTGATAATAACCTCTTGACGCTCAAATTAACGATAATTTTTTTTAACGATGCAGAAGACGTGTGCACATATCTTTTTTTATTCAATGTATTTATAGATGGTGTTTTGTGAATACATGTTCTTTAGAAACATCTGTTCAAGTCAGCCTGGTTATTAGCGTGGAAGCTTAGTGTTTCTTTATTTATTTGCTTTAATTTACATGTCACCTCCGTGTTTCTCGGAGAACATATGTTAGACCGTGTTTCTCTGCTAGTAATTGTCACAACAGATTCTACACATTCACGTAGACATGCTGGTATGGAAGAAAATGAATGTAAATAAATGTAAACACTAGCTAGAGATGAAAAAAAAAAAAAACATGTTGTCACAGCATTTCAAAGCCAGTTAATTATTAGCCAAACAGAAAATAATTTGGAAGACTGCAGCGCTGCATGTCACACATTATAAATCCATGTGCTCTAAATGAATTGCGGTTTTTCATGGTTCTTCGACCAGTTAATCTCAACAGGGGTCTGTTTGTCCATAGCAACTCAGGGTTACGGCACTATCTGCATATTCCCAGAGGCTTGTTAATAGGCAGTTTCTTTTGTCAGCTTTAATGGTATCAGGACAGTTGGAGACGCACTGCGAATGAGGTTTTATCTATCTTCTGGCAGGTGTAGCCGTTGGCGACATGGCATTGAAGTCTGAGCTCCCCCGCCGCCCCTCTTGCAACCACGCTACGTGTCTGTCACCTCGCTCCCCTTCCCTGCCATCCGATGTAGAAAAGCAGCCTGAGACGGCTGAATTATTAGCGTTGTGGTAATATGATTGCTCCTGTGTGATTAACAACAGGCCCACACACAGTGTATGTAGAAGGTGTAGTTCCAGAGGTAATGAACAGCACCTAAGAAGCATGGGTGTTTTTTTAACCTACATTTTGAGCTTCCCAGTTGAAATAAAATGATTTGTCAAGGATGGGTAGTAAGTGGGTTTTTGAGGACGTTAAAGACAGATATGGACAATCAGAGTCTTGAAGTAGGGTGTGGGAACATCTTTTCTTTCCCATCATGCCTAAGTACTTTGGATGTAAGGTGAATACTGCTATTTATTCACTTTGCAAATCAAGTCTTCAAGGGCTTCATCTATTGTCTCCATACCTTTGGTTATCTGAGAGCTCTTGTGAGCCTGATGGAGTCTTCTTAAAGATCTTTTTAAGGATCTATAGCATACAACCGGGACTAAAGGAACACCTTAAAGGGATAGTTCACCCAGTTTTTTTTTTTCCTGTCACGTTAAAGATGGTATTTTGAAGAATGTGGATAACCAAACAGTTGTTGGTCCTTATTGACTTGGATAGAATGAAAATAATAATAAATAACTAATACAATGCAATGGAAGTGATTGGGGAAATGTTCAGTTTTGCGTGAGCGATACCTTTAAGGAAAATGACGACACAAAAGCATTTACTAAAACTAGAATAATAAAAAAAAATAAACAGAACAAATAATTCAAAGCATTAGCAAAAATTATAAATCTTAATGTATAATCTCAATTATACTAAAATAACACTGGTCTGAATGATACAATAATGTATAATGTATGTACCAGTCTAACAATCATTAGTTTTCATTTTAATGAGATTTTGCATCGATAAGGATTTTGTCTGCCACATTTTCCATATTCATTTTTATGTTTTCACAAAAAACCCCACTTGGGTGGCAAATATTTATAGGCTTCATTAGGGGCCTCCAGTTTGAAATAATTATCTATAATTTTTCATGGGGGTCATTTTGCAGTTTTAATGCTTCTATCTAGTTGTGGCTTGTTATGGTGTGTCATAAATATAGTAGCAGTATAAACACACGCCTTCAGCAGGAAAAGAATGAGGGGCACAAAACGAGTTTACCAATTAGAGTGATGGAGCGAGAGCTGAGGAGATACTGACAGAAAGGTGCACTGAAGGAAAATGGAATGAATTAGAGGAAGAAGACTGGTCCTTTCAACTCTTCCAGTCCTGTGGATTTCTCTCTCTCAGTATAACGAAGCCTCCAGTTCGTCTAATCCCATTAAAGGCCAGATTAAAACTTGAGAGCTGATAGCTGAGAGAGTGGTCGCACCACCGGTGGCCAAACCACAGTGTGGACACCCAGTGACTAAACCTAGAATAGAAATAGCAGCGGAAAGAGAAACGGAGAGAGGGAGGTAGAGTATACATAGATGGGTTCCTGTGGTTGAATGGCTTTAGCCGTGGATTGTCACAGTAATTAAATTTGAGAGAAAGACTTCAGAAGTCAAATTGTTCCCTTGACCCCCCAATATGAGAAACAGCAGCCTGTTAGCCTTAACATTTGGCATTAACAGTAATGAGAGGTGTTTGAGAATTTGAAATAATGGTTTAATTGAATTAGAACAGGAAATGAAATTGTTTAAAAGCCCATTATATTGTTAGACCTTTATTTAACCAGGAAAGAAACCTTGAGATTAAAAATGTCTTTTACAGGAGTGTCCTGGCTGAGATAGGTGGTTAATTAAGCTACACACAAATGTTTAATACTGACCTACAACAGTGAATATGTGAAGGGCCTTGCAAAACCAGCCTATTCCAGCTAAGAATGAATGAATGAATGAATTATGCATTTATATAGCGCTTTATTGTGTATTGTTGTACACCCAAAGCGCTTTACAATCATATGGGGGGTCTCTCCTCAACCACCACTAGTGTGCAGCATCCACTTGGACCAGGAAGACCAGAAAACCACATCTTTTTTTTTTCTTCCTATTGTCATAATGGCAAATTACAAAAGTAGCAAAATCATTGGTTCAAGTTGGCCAGAAGTTCTGTGGTGGTAACAATCCTTCACACTCTAGGGGGCGATGGAGTTAGCTTAAAATCACAGTGCCTTTAAACTAATGCATTGCTATATGGCTAGGTATAAACATTTCAAGAGTTTACTGACTTTAACTTTCTTCCCACTGCTGTCAACTGACAATAGAAGCAGAACAGTTATGCTAAAACTATAGCACCATTTAGAGCAAAGAAATTGGTGTAGAAACAATTTTCTCTCAGAAACTGCTAGTAAATTGCAGTCATGGCAAGTAACACATTGAATTAAATATGAAATTAAGTAAAAAGACTGACATGACATTTTCATGTAAAATGTACTCCAATATATATTTTTCAGAGTATAATCGTATTATTAGCATTGTGTTATGAATTGCACATATTTCAATAAAACAATAAAGTCAGTTTGTATAGCTAGAAAAGTTTTCATTTGTGCACTCACTGTATCTTCTGAAAGTATGCTATGCATTTTCCCTTCCCTATTAGCATTTAAATTTATATTCTTAGATTAAAGGACAAGATGGCTTGAACCCCTTGAGGTTTTTGCCTTTTATGACCGTAATCCTTTACAAGCTGTCTGAGTGTGTCAATGAGAAATATCTGACCATCACCACGTGTGTGGTGGATACCAGACGGTGCTCTGCCAGGTCTAGAATGGAAGCTCATTAAGTAGCTGGAATATGTCAAATGCAGCTCACCCTGACCGCCTTATTACTGCCTATATTCGATTAGTCACTGTCGCATAAGGCAGTCAGAAACCTTCACAATGCAGCCACTGACCTTTTTAACCGGCATATTCTATTAGCACATGTAAATGGCATAGACTTCAGACTGGAAATATAATGCAGGGTGTCTAGCGTCTACGGTTTCGTTGTTGTCACAAGCTGTATTGTGCTGCTAACTACGCACAACTGTTGTGTTAACACAACGTGTGAAGGACACATTTCTAGACTGTTTGGAGGTGCTCCTACAAGACATTGTTGGATGTCTTTGTTTCATACATTGTGACAGTCAGAGCCAATCAAACATTCTGATTTGGGGTGGGATTTTGAATGTGACAACCAATAAAATGTATTGTAAGACACAGTTTGTTGCTCTGTCGCATTGTACCTAATTTAGAGTTAAGTGTTTTTGAATCCCTTGGTTATGTTTTATATTTGAATGTTGGTAGATGTTTGCACTGACCTGTTGTAGTGCTTGGAGCAGTTTGGTTATGTTTACAAGGAGCGCCTCACAAAGAGAAGTCTTTAGAAACCGCATGCAAGCTGTTAATCCAGCAATTGTGAATGATCCAATGCTGAAAAAAGTTGCATGTCTTGCATCTCTGTGTGTGTGTGTGCGAGCGTGTGTGAATATACTTCTTTAACTCTAATTGCTGTTTGCAAATCTCAATGATGGGGGTGCTTTTAAGAAATGGTTTACTGACTTTTTGCATGGGCTTATTACATGCTGTCGCTTGTTTTCTGTTGGATGCCTGTCTTTTGTGTGCTTTGAAAACAAAACCACAAGCAGTGTGTCAGCTGTAACCATGTACAGTAGACTTGCAGGGGATTCATGTTCCAGCATGATTGTAAAAACCACATCACTCATCTGAAAGCCTCTATGAACTTTTGAAAGCAGCAGTGCTCAGTTTGACTTTCACCTGCAGCTTTATCTGTTTTTTAATTCATTGAGTAAAAAGAAAGACATGTATTTTATAAATGGTTTAAGAGAATAAAAGTGTGTGCTTTAAAAAATGTATTCCATATACGCCAACAAGGTCTAGAGCTTCAAATGCAAGCCACCTGTACTTAAGTTGAATCATAATTTTTGAGGTCGCTCAGATTTAATGAACTGTCTGGTCTATTGTTATAAGTGTATTGGTGCTGATTGTTCATTTTAATGCACACTTTACCTCCAGACAGATTCAAGTGCTGCAGTTAATAACTTAAATGATCAAGGGCGCCTATGCACTAGAGTTTACGCTTCCCCAGAGAATGCTTTGAATCAATTGATTTCAAAAGTAAAGCAACCAAAAGTTTTAACATTTACTACAACACCACTGAAACTTAAGTGGCGGGTCCATAAATCACCTATTAATATTCAACTCGTTCTCATTCCCATTCTTTAGCGTCACTACTAGGACACTAAACCCCGGTTTCACAGAAAAGGCTTAAAGGGTTAGTTCACCCAAAAATTTAAATTAGCCCATATATTACTCACCCTCAAGTCATCCTAGGTGTATATGACTTTCTTCTTTCAGACGAATCCAGTCGGAGTTATATTAAAAATTGTTTAATAGTGCCAAGCTGTTTCATGGCACTCAGCGGGTGTTGCATGCATCCATCCAAAAGCACTTAATTAAAATGAGCCCATCCATAAGAATAGTGTATCAAAACGGCTCTGGGGGGTAAACAAAGGCCTTCTGTAGCGAATCGATGCATTTTTGTAAGAAAAA